>NC_040036.1:59772346-59781672 GCF_003713205.1 Coffea eugenioides
TACCCTCGGGAAGGTAGTTAATTAGTCAACCAAAGTTCAGGAAAAATTCTAAGGCAATCTGCCTTGTGACTTTCATTTCACAATTTCAAATCGTTTAACCAAGAAAACTATCCGAACATGGTTCATTTGTGAAACAAAGGTCTAAGACACATCCATGATACCTTTGGTAAGTGATGAGCATCAAGAACTTCAATTAATAAAATCGTTCCCAAGTTTTGCCCCAAATCAGTCCAAATACTACGTTTTTCCAAAACAGGGCAGTCCTCTTGTTTTAGTCACAACTCAATCAATTTAACTCGGAATGAGGCATGGTTTATGGCGTTAGAAAATACATTCACGGGACTAAAAGTTCACAGAAGGAAATGTTCTGAAATTTGGCAAGCAACCAGCTCAAAATTGAGCCTCAAGTTGCTGCCTCAACAAGCCATTCCAGCAAATCCGAGAGACAGGACAGCTAACTTAAAACATTTGGGTCGGATCACTCACAAAGAATCCGAACGTGCATTTTATCTCAAATTAAAGCTAGGAATGTCTAGTTTCAAACGCCACCGACGGCACTTGATTTCGACACCCGAGGACAGAGTTATTGCCAAAATACTACTGCTGGTCGGAGTCATACGCGAATCAGTTTCCAGATTTGCTGGTTTCTAAAACAAATTCATTTGCCCATTCAAACCTCGTTATTTTTCAATGAAATTTTCCACACCTCTAATACATCATATAAGCATCCAGTTCAAGCCATTAGTTCATTAAAAACTGGCCTTAAAATGGCCGAATAAAACAGGGGTAGAATCGGAAGTTTTTGCTTCTTACACCCAATGAAGTTTCTACTAATTACCCACCACTAATGCATCATTATAATCACTAAACCAACAATATAATCACCATTAATTATCACATCAGCAACAACAACCCAAGTGTGGGAATTCCAAGAGCCCACAATCACATTTTTACACCATAATCAAGTAACTAAGTGCATGCATGAGCTTAATCTTGCCATATAATCTCCAAAAGATAAGAATCCATGGGTTGATCATTACCTACTCCTTTGGTTTGCAAGGTCAGAATTTTCGGCCCTCTTGAAGCTCCAAGAAACCGTGAAAGCTCCCCTCTTCCTTAGCTAGATATAGTCTCCAAGTGGTTTACTAAGTGGTCTCCAAGTTTGGTGTGATTTGGATGAATTTTGGTGCATGGATTGAAGATGAAAAATGAAGAACAATGGAGAGCTCTTCTCCTTTCTTGTTGCACGGCCAAATGAAGTGAGGAGAGAGAAGGTGTTGGTTCAATTGTGGCTTCCTAAGTAAGATTCATTGTGTGGTGCAAAACCCATCTCAAAGTCAACTTGAAATAGTGCAATTAGGATGCGTTTGGACTCGATTTTTCTCGCGCGTTTGGTTCGCTAGTGCACTAAACCTCCAATGCATATATATTCATGTAAATATTATTCACTCTTAATTGTCCCGAAATAAGGGTCTAAAGTCCCTCAAATGAAGTCGCGCGTGTGAAAACGCGTACCGTAATTTTACCGCTATAACGCGAAACTTTCGAAAATTCTTATAACGATTGTACTACTAACTATCACTTGAATATTTATTCATAAGATTACCTATTTTAGGACCATAGTACAAGTCTTCAATATTCCAATCTTATTGTGCTACTACGCGGATAAAATCTCCAAGTACTATTCACTATTTTTACTAAACGTACTCCAGGAAATTAATTTTCAGAACGAGTCACTTTAAAAATATAACGAAGTTATATTTCCATGTATTTAGGTCTAATAAGGCTAGAAAATATTCCTCGTGGCAAAAATCCAATTAAATAGTTTATTAAGCCATAAATTAGGCATAAAATAATAGTTTTTACGAGTCCTCACATCCTCTCCCCCTTAAGAGAATTTCGTCCTCGAAATTCACACTTAGGATAACAGTCATACCCCTTAATAGTCACACTTATCAGGTCAAACAATAACTTACACTCTGCAACCCATTTCACAATTTCTACTGACCCAATTAGTAGTCAAACTTTGATTCTATCTCATGAATCTAGGATTTTGTAAAAGTGTGCGTCGTACTATAGTCACTTAGAACCTTAACTAAACAATAGAAAGCAAAAATCATACCTTCAATGACCTTAACGGGATTGGAAACCTGTTGATAGCCTAATGCATAAACCCTAGCTGGTGCTTTAGATCGACTTCCTCCAGCACTAGACTGCTTTGCAGTTGACTTTTCAAGCCTTTGAGTACTACCTCCTTCATTCGGTATACTTGGACAGTTCGCGATCTGATGCTCAGTGCTGCCACAATACAAACACTTTCCCGTTTTCTTCCAGCACTCATTCTCTGTATGGTTAGGCTTGCGACAATAACCACAAATAACTTGAGGAGCCACAGGCTGACCACTTGGAGGAGTCTCCCTCGGTTGATCCCTTCCATTGTGGCCTCCTCTTGATTGAGTCTTTTTTTGTGTACCAGATGTCTCTACTCCTCCCGTTCCTTTTTCCTTTTTAGAAGGTGGGGCACCCTTATCTGCTTGTCCAAGAGGATGACTAGAAGTGCCCCTTTTCTTGGCATGAAAATCCTTAACTTGCAGCCTTGCACTTTCGACTCTCTGCGCCTTCTCTAGGGCTTCAGTGAAAGTAGAGATTTGGGCCGCTGCTAACCCCTCTTGAATCTCCACGTTAAGTCCTTGTACAAATCGCCTTATCCTTCTCCTCTCAGTGGCTACCAATTCTGGGGCGTATCTAGAAAGTCTAGTAAATTTTCCTTCATACTCAGCCACACTAGACGCCCCCTGCTTCACTTTTATGAATTCGTCCTCCCGTTTCTCTTGAACTAAGGGCGGGAGAAACTTCTCATTAAATTCTCCTAAAAGATTTTCCCAAGTCCAAGGGGTTTGTGCTCTTTCCCATTTTCCCCTTATCATATCCCACCAAGCACGTGCTGCACCCTCAAACTGAAAGACAGCAAAAGTTACTCGTCTCTCCTCCGCATAATCTAGGGCTGCGAAAATATTAGTCATTCTTTCTAGCCAATTCTCCGCTACCTCAGGATCAGGCTCACCAATGAACTTAGGCGGGTTGAACTTTAAGAATCTCTCTAAGGCTCTATCTTCCCCTCTATCCTGGCCCCCAGGTTGGTTAACTGGCACTGGTTCCTGTCTCTCAGCTAATCGTTCTAGGATGTCAGTCATCCTATTAATGGCAGTAGCCATTTGGTTAACCTCCATATTTTCTTGTCCTTGGGTTGGTCTAGTGGCCGATCCTTGTTCATCCCCTTGAGGTTGGGTTTGTCCAGTCCCTCGCCCACGGCCTCGACCCCTTCTTATCCCTTCCATAACCTAAGTATGCCTAGTGCAAGAAATAAATCAATTACGCGAGAAAATACTTGAAACAAGGACCAATTGCGAAAACATTGAAGATAATAATAATTTACATTCATTAACATGTCAAAATCCATACAATTAGCAAGTCAGGGGAAAATCACACAAATATAGTACACAGGTGCCACAAAAGTACTTTTACTCACAGAAGACTAAAGTCAAACAAGTGCCCCAAAAGTAGGCCATACAGTCATGCAAAATACAATGGCCTCAACACTTAGCATCACCCTTGACAATTCTAACTATATCAGTCAAAAGGGTCTAGTTTTTTTTTTTCTCGTTCATTTCCCATAATGGAGATCTCAAGTCCAATACAAGAATCCTCCGGGCTCTGACCTTTGCCATCAGAATTTATCTCAAAATCACTTATGATTTTTATTCACACTATAATATACGAGACTATATCCCTTTCGAAGTCACAAGTATTCTCTCAGAAAAAGTATTTAGTACTCAAGTACAAGAATCCAGAACTAAGAGAATTTACAACTCAGGCCGTACGCTCCCAAGTGCAAATTAACAAAGTTTAAGATCCCTACCTGACGTACATATCTATCTACCTCAAATAGCATGATAAAGGTTTTACACTTACCACTTTCATAGTTCACAACTTACGCACAAGAAGAGTACTTAGTCTTTTATACATATTCACATAATTGGGACCATATCACGTCTTGGCCCAAACTCACTCCGTGCAGAGGCCACGCGAAGTTACTCTGATTTTTTTTTTCCTACAAGTAGTCACTTAACTTTCAAACCAGTCCCACAGTCCGGTATCCTAAACTTTTAAGCCTAGGATACACTACAAAGATCTAAAGCCTAAGCTCTGATACCAACTGTGACGCCCCCACTTCTCCCAAGGGCGAACCCAAGGGTATCCGCGGAACGCCTGCCTAGCTCTCGCCAGGACTCGAGACAAATCAATTCAAACTTAACAATATATAACGATTTATACCAGTCTAATAAGGAAAAAAAAATCGCTTCCATAAACGAATATCCAAGTCTTGTACCACGTGTTCAAAATACATCCGTTATCCAATTCTTACGTCAGGATCCAAAAGATACATCAATTCCCAAATATATACAATAGCCAAAATGTCTAGTCAATTACAATTGAAACCCTAATACAAAAGTACATCCAAAGGGTTCCAACGAGTTTCACTCCATCCATTCCTGTTAAGGAAAACAAATCTACGGGGTGAGCGAAACGCTCGTGAGGCCAAGAAAACACACATGCAAGCACGTTGTCCAAATAACAATCCCAATATTCAAGTAATTTACAATTCGAGCGAGAAAAGAATAAACAGAAACAATTCAAGGATATAGGAGCTCTCAGGAGCTATTTTCCTCTTGCTTCGCCACGGCTCGATCCGATACCCCCTCGTGATGACACTCCGTTATCCTGGTGGGTATTTTATCCGTAGAAACTTCACTTATTACTTCCTCCGACCAACATTCCACCCTCTCGGATCCGAAACCAAACACGCACGAAAAAAAGGTAATACTCGTCGAGTATGCCACACGAGATCTCAAGAGATCAAGTTTTGATTTTTGAACACGCACGGAAAGGGCGATACTCCACGAGTATGCCGAACAAGATCTCAAAAGATCAAGTTGTGTTTTGTTATTCTCTTGGTTTATCAAACTTCTCGACCAAGCCCATGCCGGCTCGAGTTGTAAGATTGGTTAAGAGAATTGGGCGTCCCCATAAGTCGAGGAGGTTCACTCCACCCGACAACAAGACACGCACGACATACACGACATGCATGGCAACACGACACGCACACGAAAACGGGTATATTTTAGTCGACGAGATTCACTCAATCGACTTTGAAAACCAAGTTAATACAAGTAAAGTTCAAGTAAAGGAGAGCGAGTGCGATAAAGTACACACTCGTCTCATCAAGTGATATTCACGTATATAAGCAGGTAAATCAAGTAAACATGACAAGTCAGGCACTTGACACTCACCAATTCAAAAGTAATTGAGCGAGAAAATCTTTAGTTGTCCCCTCCGGGATTCTTTTCAAGACTCGCTTGAGCACCTGAAGCAATTAACAAGTATTTTTCACTCACAATCACGTATTAATCAAGAAAGGAGTTACGCTTATTTGGACTAGTCAATACCTCAAACCAAGAATCTTAGCCACTCAAAATAAAGGTTCAAAAGTGAGGTTTTATTAACACAAGAAAAACTGATTTCCTTCATGAAATCAAGTTTAAAGCGATCAATTATCATTAAGAAGGAGTAACAAGTTTTCAAATTTTCATTTTCTAAGAAATCAGCAAATTTCAGCTTTGCGCGTCAAATTTAGAAAAATCAGATCTTGCACTCAGTAGGTCCAAAATTATAAAACTTGGTACCGTTGGAAACCTCTTAGAAAGTACTAAAAGTTCTTAAAAGACACTTTTTCATGAATCTAAGTGGAAGGTATTAAAAAATGAGCTTGAAGGTACAGGTTCGGCGTACAAGGCAGAATTAAGTTGGATTTCGGCCAATTTTGGAAATTCGGCACGATTCACATGTTGCAAACCGGCCTCTGAAATTTACAGCTCAATTAGTGTTACAAGTGAGGTTTATAACAAAACAAGCGGATCAAGAATTGGAGTTTCGAGTACCGAGATACGGTAGCTCAAAGTTGAGGAAGATTCAAGACTGAAGAAGAATTTCCAGTTTTGAACCTCCAACACTAGCAATTTAATTCGGTATCGAAACGAACTTGAATTGGTGCCAAAATTGGTAGTATTTTACTCCTATATGCAAGGTATTCCTCTATCAAATTTCAGGGAAAAATACCCTCGGGAAGGTAGTTAATTAGTCAACCAAAGTTCAGGAAAAATTCTAAGGCAATCTGCCTTGTGACTTTCATTTCACAATTTCAAATCGTTTAACCAAGAAAACTATCCGAACATGGTTCATTTGTGAAACAAAGGTCTAAGACACATCCATGATACCTTTGGTAAGTGATGAGCATCAAGAACTTCAATTAATAAAATCATTCCCAAGTTTTGCCCCAAATCAGTCCAATTACTACGTTTTTCCAAAACAGGGCAGTCCTCTTGTTTTAGTCACAACTCAATCAATTTAACTCGGAATGAGGCATGGTTTATGGCGTTAGAAAATACATTCATGGGACTCAAAGTTCACAGAAGGAAATGTTCTGAAATTTGGCAAGCAACCAGCTCAAAATTGAGCCTCAAGTTGCTGCCTCAACAAGCCATTCCAGCAAATCCGAGAGACAGGACAGCTAACTTAAAAAATTTGGGTCGGATCACTCACAAAGAATCCGAACGTGCATTTTATCTCAAATTAAAGATAGGAATGTCTAGTTTCAAACGCCACCGACGGCACTTGATTTCGACACCCGAGGACAGAGTTATAGCCAAAATACTACTGCTGGTCGGAGTCATACGCGAATCAGTTTCCAGATTTGCTGGTTTCTAAAAAAAATTCATTTGCCCATTCAAACCTCGTTATTTTTCAATGAAATTTTCCACACCTCTAATACATCATATAAGCATCCAGTTCAAGCCATTAGTTCATTAAAAACTGGCCTTAAAATGGCCGAATAAAACAGGGGTAGAATCGGAAGTTTTTGCTTCTTACACCCAATGAAGTTTCTACTAATTACCCACCACTAATGCATCATTATAATCACTAAACCAACAATATAATCACCATTAATTATCACATCAGCAACAACAACCCAAGTGTGGGAATTCCAAGAGCCCACAATCATATTTTTACACCATAATCAAGTAACTAAGTGCATGCATGAGCTTAATCTTGCCATATAATCTCCAAAAGATAAGAATCCATGGGTTGATCATTACCTACTCCTTTGGTTTGCAAGGTCAGAATTTTCGGCCCTCTTGAAGCTCCAAGAAACCGTGAAAGCTCCCCTCTTCCTTAGCTAGATATAGTCTCCAAGTGGTTTACTAAGTGGTCTCCAAGTTTGGTGTGATTTGGATGAATTTTGGTGCATGGATTGAAGATGAAAAATGAAGAACAATGGAGAGCTCTTCTCCTTTCTTGTTGCACGGCCAAATGAAGTGAGGAGAGAGAAGGTGTTGGTTCAATTGTGGCTTCCTAAGTAAGATTCATTGTGTGGTGCAAAACCCATCTCAAAGTCAACTTGAAATAGTGCAATTAGGATGCGTTTGGACTCGATTTTTCTCGCGCGTTTGGTTCGCTAGTGCACTAAACCTCCAATGCATATATATTCATGTAAATATTATTCACTCTTAATTGTCCCGAAATAAGGGTCTAAAGTCCCTCAAATGAAGTCGCGCGTGTGAAAACGCGTACCGTCAATTTTACCGCTATAACGCGAAACTTTCGAAAATTCTTAAAACGATTGCACTACTAACTATCACTTGAATATTTATTCATAAGATTACCTATTTTAGGACCATAGTACAAGTCTTCAATATTCCAATCTTATTGTGCTACTACGCGGATAAAATCTCCAAGTACTATTCACTATTTTTACTAAACGTACTCCAGGAAATTAATTTTCAGAACGAGTCACTTTAAAAATATAACGAAATTATATTTCCATGTATTTAGGTCTAATAAGGCTAGAAAACATTCCTCGTGGCAAAAATCCAATTAAATAGTTTATTAAGCCATAATTTAGGCATAAAATAATATAGTTTTTACGAGTCCTCACAACCTAGCTACAGTTATGACCAAAACACCGAAGGATGACAAACCTGCCACTTATAATTTCTTCTCTAAACTGGTTTCCAGCTTTGGTATCCATGGTGATAAGTTATTATTTGGTTTGTTTAGTTGGTTTTGAGGCCTTGAATAGATGTATGTTGTTTGTTATCACTTGTGGTTGGATTGGAGGTTTGTTGGCTTGTGAATCTAAGTTGTACTTGGATGGAAAAAGTAAGAAAATAGGGGAAATGCTGCCTAAATTTTAGCTCGAAGGATAAGCGAGTGAACTTGAAACTTGAGCGATGATTTGAGATCGAAGTGAACTTGGATTGTCTTTGGTGTTCAAGTTTCCGTTAGTAGAGGTATATAAGCTGAAATTTGGCCAAAACTCGTACCTTTTAAAAGGCAAAAGTAGTGACCACTCGAAATATGTTTTCCTCATCTTTTAGACCACTTTGCGAACATAAAAGTTTTAATCACTTCCTTACCAAAAACTAAAAGAGCGAGCATGAGTTTTCTAGGGTGTGATAAGCAAAATGAATACTATTTAAACGAGTTTCATTTACTTGATTTTCTTTAAGCGAAACTCCTATGTTTTGAACCCTAGTTGATTTCAAACTCTTAAATGATATTTTATCGCAGATTTGGACTCCAACCAAGGAGTTGCACCTGAGCGTGAACTTGAAAAGCACTAAGTGTGACAGCCCCACCTCCCCCTAAGGCGAACCAGAGGGTTCGGCGGGCCGCCTGCCCGGCTCTCGCCGGGACTCAGTCGTTTACTACAGTCCTCAAATAAATTGCGAGATAAAACTCAAATATACATCAAATTCTCCAATAATTACATATCATAAGCGAAGCGTCCATGCTTCCGCTGCGCCACTCTGATCCTTGATACCAACCATTCATACGGAGAACTTTAATACAAACGCTTCCTTCGCCTCGAGCCCTGTGGAGGGGAATAAAACATTTTTGGGGTGAGCTAGAAGCTCAGCGAGTAACCAGTAAAATCAGTAATCAAATATATTTCACAATATTGCATTTCGATCCTTTCGATGATGTCATGATTCAAAGAACAAATGTCCGCTTATTGCTCTCGTGAGCCAGTGAAGTCATAGCACTTGAACACCCAACGCTCAAATAGATCATTTAACATTAACATTAACATTAACATTAAGAGGGAGCCCCTTTTTGAGCTCCGGAGCCATTTGCTCCAAGTAAACAGAGGTGGAGACGTTGGTGTCCAGCACAAGACTCCCCAAGATCTCATTGAAGCCAAAATC
>NC_040036.1:59782672-59869069 GCF_003713205.1 Coffea eugenioides
ACGCCATTTGTTTTCCTTACAGGGGGTACGAGCGAGGCGTGAGACTGGTACAGAGTAGTCTAGTTTTGAAGTTTTGAAATGGTACTCATGCTAGCACTCGACTAGGGTTGATTGTAAACACTTTGAAGTATTTTGGTATGTAGAAACTTTGTATCTGGATTTTAGCATCAATGCATATATTAAGTTGAAGTGGATGTGTTATTTATTTTCTATAGATGTATGTTATTTTTCTTGAGTTATGAGTGAGTGAGTGAGTCCTGGGGTACGCCCTAGGGGGAGGTGGGGCCGTCACAGTTTCTATAGATAATGGCCGGCTTCGTAGTCGTCGTGAATGTTTAAGGTACTAGTATTGCAGACCTATTTCATTTCTCTTATACCTATGTACTCTTCTCCCGTGTTTTCTTGATTTTGCTGCGATTTGATTACAGTTACATATGCATTTCTTTTGAGTTTATTTAAACCCTTACTTGACCATCCTGTCTATTTTCTGCTCTTCTTCGATGTCACATAGGAACCTGGTTTTGATTCCTATTTTTCTATAAGTTTTGAATTATGTACGAAGATTTTGGGGACAAGGATGCGGGTTCTATGCTTGTATGCAAATTTTGGCAGAATTAGGATGACTGCCTTGATCGAGGATGGTAAAAGGCACTAGTGGGGGTAAGAGATTATGGTTTCTTCTTGAGTAGGTTTGTAAGTGAGTGTATAAAGGAAAATGAGTTAGGGTACGAAACTTTCGCTTTAAAGAATATGATTCCATATTTTGTTACATGTATAATCAACGATAGTAATCTTTGTGGGAAGACCCAAGAATTGGAGTAAGTACTTGTACGATTCATGTTTCGTGGGTGATCTGTAAACAAAGGAACAAAAGAGTTATATGGCTAGAGTTTTCAATCATGATTAGTTACTCATCTTGATTCTTTGATTTGCTGGCAGGCTATCACTTGAGTTTAAGTGAATCGGTAAGATGACAAATTTGGTCGATATGCATAAGAAAATAGAGATTCTTCTTTAAGAAAATAGAGATTCTTCGAAAAGAAGTAGAGTTCCAAAAGAGATTAGCTGAGCACTGGGAAGGATGATGGAAACAAGAATATTCAGAGAAAATTGAGCTACTGCACAAGAATATAGAACTGAAAAAGAAATACGAAGGGATCCTAGAAGAGGTGCGAAATAAGTTTGAATTGGTGCATTTGCCTAGTCAAGTAGCATCTCAAGATATTCATAATAATCAAGTTAAAAGGGGTGAAGGAAGTTCCCGCGATACTAAAAGGAAGCGTAAAGCGATTAGTGAAGATGAACTTGTTATGAAGGATAAAGGGAAAGAGAAAAGAAAGAATGGACACTTCAAGAAAAGATGCGTAGCTGCTGAGTGTAAAACCTGTAACAAAATTCATACGGAATTATATTATTTAAAAACTGGTGCATCTTTTAGATGCGGCCAACTTGGACATCAAGTGAGGAACTGCCCAAGATAAACAAATTTCATGATAGTGAAGCTGCTGTAATAGTCAAAGTTAGTGATTAGTGATGTTTTGCTTGAAATAGTTGTAATTATTATGTATAGTGAAAGCTTTATGTAGTAAGTAAGTTGTATCTTTGTTAGAAACAATGAACTTGATGCATGATGTTTTAAGTAGTAATATTAAATGTCTGAGGTTGGACGGCGTTGAATCCTTATCTATGACACAATTACTCTAGTTTAGTCTTGGATTTAGGCGAGAATTCCTCATTTGTGGCTCGAAAGGAAAAAATTTTGATTTGAGAGGGTAATTCGGATCTAGTGGTACAATTATAAAGATGAGAGGGGTCTTACGTTGTGGATAATTTGTCAACGTACAGTGTATGAGTTTAATGACTAGTATGAGTAGTAACCAAGTTTCATATCTTCTTTTCATCACGTTTGAAGTTCGTGTCACCTTTCACCTTTTGATGCCTTCATTGATCTTTCTTAACATGTTAACTTAGCTATTACGTTATTAAGATTTTCCCTCTATGCAAGTTGGTGGTAGCGGCATGAGTGAGGGGAAGCTCTTAAAAGTGAAGGAAACCCTGTAGAATCGAGATTTGTGAGTAAAGGTTAGAATTTCGAGGACGAAATTCTTTTAAGGGGGGAGAGAGTGTGAGGACCCGAAATTTATTTTATATTTTATTTTATTTCTTTAAATACATTTTCTCTACTTTACTTTATTTCTTTAATTTCCTAGAGATTTTATAAGAGAGTTAAGATTTTAAATCATTTTCTTGTATAAGTTAGTACATGTTAAGTTCGTAGAAGATTATGGTGGTAGGATCCACTAGTGAGGTGTGTGCAGTAAATTTTTGAAGGTTAAGAGGAGTTTTGTGCAAAAGAATATTATTTTATAAGGTGTTAAAGGATAATTAGAAGTTGGATAGATATTTTAGTATTTGAAAGATCATTAGATGAGAATTAACCATTGGAAGCCATTTGTCAACCAAGCCATGGAGTTTTGACTTGGACCAAGATCTTACTTAGCCTTTAATAAAAAGAAAATTTGATCAAAAACCCTCATCTTTTTCCCCTCCTTTGGCCGACTCTCCTAGCAAGGAAAAGAGAGAAAAAACTCCATTTTTTCAACCTAGAACCTTGCTTGAATCCTTGAGATTTTCGCCATAAATTTGCAATCCAATCCATAGAAAGTAACTTTAAAGAATGAGGAAGACTTTGGGTGGAGGAATTTGGGGAAAAAAAGAAGCTTTGGTTGCTCTTCTTCATAGGATTAAAGGTAATCATGGTTTGAAACCATTTCTTCACTTTTAACTTGCATTTAAGTGGATTTAAGACTTGATTTTTGGTGGACTCTATGGAAAATTTCATAATTTGTGTGGTGGTTTGGAGATTTCAGCTTTAATGGAGAAATTTCATCTTTGATATGTTGGTTTGAACTTGATTAGGATCTATTAGCTTTGTCATATGAATTTTCTAGTTTTTATATGTTATTTTGGCTTCATTATAGAAATTTTTAGCTTGTAGTGGCAATTTCCAGCTTTAAATAAGAAATTCCAGCTTTGAAGAGTTAATTTCAGCTTTGCTAAGTCCTTGTTGTTTTGCCATGAGATTTTCTAGTATTGTAGGCATTTCATTATGTGAATTTCCAGTTTTGGTGCATAATCTAGCTAGTTTAGTTTAGAGTTTTGAATATGTGAAATTTTGATGGGTTGTTTTGATCATCTAGAGTTAATCTTTCTAGTTGGTTTTGTAGGCGATTTCTTTGTTAGAAATTGACACCATATGCCTTATAACATGTTGGTTAGTTTAAGTTTTGAATTTGTGATAGAAACATGAAGGAAAGTTAGGAGTTTGGCTAAAGGAGATTTTGGAAACATTCTTTTGCTTATTGAAAATTTCTGCAGGGAGCTCTGCACAGCTTTGGGAAAGTGGCTATAACTTCGTATAGGAAAGTTGGAATTGAGTTCTGTTTGTTGCATTTGAAACTAGACTCATAGTACTTCCTACAGTATAAAATTCAGAATTTGGTTCTGTGAGGACCCGAAAATTACTTTAAATTTTCTCTTGTTTTTGAAAAACTAATTTATATTTCCCTTTAATTTTACCTTAGTTGCTTATTTACTAGCCTTAATTTTATGGTGATTTTAAGGGTTAAGTCAAGATCTTATCATTTCCCTTTTATATTTAGTGTATGTTAAGTTTTGTAGATTATTAAGGTAATTTGACCGACTAGTGGGATGCGCGCGTTATATTTGGTGGATAAGAGCGGGTATTAAGAAACGGGAAGTATGTGATTAAAAGTGTTAAAAGTAAGTTAGTGAATCCATAAGTTCAAATAAAAGTACATGAGAGGCAAAGAAATAGGTTTGAATCAACTCGCGCCATTTGTTATCTGTCAAAAACACCAATTGACCACGATTTTCTCTCCTTAATTCTTCTTATTTCTCTTTCATTTTTCCTTCCCTAAATTTTTTAGGGGTCTTGGCCGAAATTTTTTACCATAAAAAGAGAGGAAAGGAAGGCAAAGCAAAGGAAAAAATGATGGAATGCCAAGTGTTGGCAATCAAGACATTCTTTGACTAAGACCATCTCTAGTCTTTATCTTGCAAATTTCAGCAATAATCCTTCATTCTTCAATCTTCTTGGCCGAGAGAGGAAGACAAGAAAAGAGAGAAAAACTTCTTTAACTTTACCTTGATTCCAAGCTGGAACTAGTAGGAAATCAACCTCAAACCTTAAACCAATCCATGGAAGGGAGCAACGAGGAAGGAAGGGACTTTGCGTGGTGTGATTTTTGGGAAGAAAGTTGTAGGCTGCTAGTCTCCTTAGGAATTGCAGGTTTTCTTGGTAAGGAACCACTCTTCCTCTTTAATCTTGCATTTGGTTGGAAATATGACTTGATTGTAGTAGGTTGAGCGAATATTCTTGTGGTTTTGTGTAGTTGGTTGCCATTTTCAGCCTTTGTTGATTACTTCCAGCTTTGATACATTATTTCCAGCTTTGTTATGGAGTTGTTAACCTGTCATAAAGATTTTCCAACTTATACATGCAATTTTGGTGTTACTTGAGGAATTTCCAGCCTTGTTTGTGAATTTCTAGCTTTGGTAGTGAATTTTCCAGCCTAGGGTTTAATTTTTTCAACTTGAGTAAGTGATAGTTATATGCTATGTATATGCTTGATTTAGTGAGTTGTGGCCTGGTATGTATATGCTTGATTTGAGGCTGTTTTGTGGTGAGAATGAAGCCTTGAAAATGGCTGAAAATTAGGGAAAAATAAGGGGAAGTGTTGTTGAAAGTTTTTCCCGCAGGAGATTTTGAGCAGTCTTGGGAAATCTATCATATCTTGGTGTAGAAAAATCGGAATTGAGTTCCCCTTATTACATTTGAAACTAGACTCATAGCTCTTTTAACCGTGTAAAAATTAGGGGTTGATTCAACTCCTATAAATACCAGCAAATTTACAAAATTTCTTGAAAAATCATGACTATTCTGTTTTGCACATGAGATAGCAGTGATTTTAAACTGAAAATTTGACTAACCTATGAGTTGAATTTCTTGAAGATGTCTTCTAAAGTCTATTAGTACTTTGAGTCTATTTTCTAATTTGTAAGTTTTGTGATTTTTTGACCTACGGAACTCAAGTTATACTTTTTCAAAAAATGTCACCAAAGCTAAAAAAATTTGTCAAATGAATTGAGTGGAACTTGGAAAACTTTGAGAAAAATTTTCTAGGTTTTAAACTTTAATTGGTGTGATTTTGGATGGTTTTGTGGTCTTAAACAAGTGTACTTCATAGCCCTCGAATGCACTTGAACATTCTTCGATTGGCTTTCAAATTTATCTTTGACTTTTGTGTTTTGAGAGGCCGAATTTAGATAGGCGTATGGCTCATGATTAAGGCTAAAGTGAGCACCTTATTACCCTAAGTTTTGAATAATCGGACCATGACATCTTGTCTTGGTTACTTTTAGGATTTAACGGTGGAAACGAGCACAACCCGAAGTCAAACGTTTAGCTTTGGTCTACTTTAAAATGTGAGTGTTCCTTGCATATGTATGCTTTAAATGACTATGTGAAATATTGTGAATGTTGCCAGAATGTTAAATGCTTTCCAATGATTGCTAAATGGATTTTCAATGGGCAAGTGTGTACTTTATCGCACTCGACCTAAGCAAAAGTGAATTTTCAATGATTGAATGTTACTTGTGCATGAATGTAAGCCTTTTGACTAAACTTCACCTTTGCCCTTCGTTGCCAGTCGACTAGAGCCAGAAGCGAACTCTGTCAGGCAGCTGGTGACCCTGGGACCATGTTTGGTATACTCGATTATTACCATGAAATCTGGTGGAGAACTGGCCAGTGCATTCAATACAATGAAATCAATGAATGAATGACATGAACACTGAAGGAGTTTTAACTTGCAAATGTTTTCAAATGACGGAGGAATAAGGGAAATGGTCGGCGACTGAATGACTGAATGAATGGCTACAAGTGAGCACGTATCCTTCCAATGAATGAATGTTTATTTCTTGAATGATTGTTTATTATTGTATAAAGTGGTCAAACTGTTAAATGCCATACTTCCATGGTTTCTCTACCTGATTGCATGTTTGGGAACCTCATTGAGCTTTTAGCTCATTCCGTTAGTTTGTTTTCCTTACAGGAGTGGGGCCGGAGCAAGTAAGCATGAACTAGGGTGTATAAATTTCATGTACTTGTACTTTTATAGATGAGACGTATTTGGAATCTTTGAAAATGTAATCCAATGCTTTACTTTCGGATTGTAAATTAAGTTTGAATTACTGGTTGGAAATGTAACTTTTATGTTAACTTCAAGACTTGAAAGGCTATTTCAAGAACATTAGTGAGTGAGTCCTGGGGAGAGTTGGGCAGGCGATCTGCCAAACCCTTGGGTACGCCCTAGGGGAAGGTGGGGTCGTCATAAGTTCAATCTCTATAAATATCAGGAAATCGGCAAAGTTGACTGAAAAGTCTGCCCTGCACTAGTAAAAACTGGAATGTTGTAGTAACTTGTGACCCAATTTTGGATCAATTTATGAACTTAATCTCTTTGAGATGTCTTCTAAAGATTGTTAAGGTTTCAAGTCTAGTTTTTAACGGGCCAAGTTGTATGATTTTTCAACATTTATAACTCAAGTTATGATTTCTCAAAGAAATGATGCTCGCTGAAAACTTTCCGTTTCAAAGGTACACGAGCGCTACAAATTTCAACTTTCCTTGCTAAAATTCATGATTTTTAAACTCACTACTTGTTGGATATGATAAATTGTGTAACTGTGATGAAAATAAGGATGTTTTACCATGAAATTAAGTTTTAAAATGTTGAGGAGAAACTTAAGGAAACTAGGGGAGATTTGTTGTTTTTCTGTCTTGCTTGCTGGCCGATTAGGAAACAGCTTGGTTTCCTTTAATTTTAAGGTGATTTTGTGGTAAACTTGTCTAGGATGCTTGGTAAACCTTTAAACCTTCTTATGTGTTGAATTTTAGATGAAATGGAGGGTTTTCATTGGAAATTTTCTCTAATTTACTGGCTGCAAATTTTGCTTGTGGGTCAAGTGGATAGTGATGCACTTTACCTTGTTTTTCCTCAACCTTTTCATGATGAGTGTTGGCCAAATCTTTTTCCAAACACTGGTTACGACTCTTGTGTGTTGAACTTGGGTGAAAACCATGCATTTTGGTAGGTAAAAACCTCATGATTGAGCTTGTTTCATTGCTGGAAATTCTTGGAAGGCAGGGCAGCTTTATACCCTACTGTCTTTTAGCCGAAAGTCCTTTGATTTAGAGGTCTTTTGGACTCAATCTTGCTCATTTCACTTGCTAAAACCTTGAACTACAATGGAGGGTTGAATTGGAGCGAATATCATAACTTATAGAGGTGAACTACCTTGTTTTTCTTCACTGTTTTGCTGCTGGAATTTTTCAGCCATGGATTGAAATAGGGAACTCTTTGGTTATTCATGTTTCTTGGATCCAAATGCGCTCTTTTCACTCCAAAACTATACTTGAATCATTGCCCTAGTATCTACTTGGATTTTCCTTGATTTGCATCTTCGAATTTGTTTTTGAACTTTGAGTTTTTGAAAGGCCAACTTGATAGGCGTATGGCTCATAGTTGAGTCTAATTGTGAACTTGGTTCACCTAACTTTTGGAGGATTGGTCCATAATATTTTATCTTGGTTGCTCTTAGGATTCGATGGTAAATACACAAATAACCTGGAGACGAACGTTTAACGTTGCTCTGTTTGAACTAATGGGGTGTTCCAACTGCGTGTTCCATGCTACTTGTTGCTAAAATTACTAGGCACTTGATTTGTTATTTCTTGGACAAGTGTGTACTTTATCGCACTAGATCTAATTTGACTAAACTTTTGATATCTCATATATACATGTACAAGTAACTTGATTTACATATATCATATATCTTGACTTGAAATACTTGAAATGCTTGAACAACGTGACATGTTGAGCCTACTTGTGACTTGGTCTTGGTTAGGTGAGTGTGTCCTTACTGGCACTCGATCTCCGTGAAGTTGAAATACTTGATTTTGCGTGCGGACTTGCATGTACATGTGCATGATTGTAAACCGACTGTATATTTTCTTACAGCGGTTGAACTAGACTCTTGGACCCTTATCCGAGATGTCGGCTAAGTAGGAACTTGGGTTACTCATGCGTATACGTGAATGTTGGTCAGTAACGGCTAAACTAAGTCCTCGTTGGACCTCTTGCTTGAGACAAGCCTTAGAGTGGTTGGGTAAGTTGGGCAACCTTGGGTAAAGGACAAAATTCCTAATTTGTTTATTCCTGACTTGAATTCATGATTTGAACTCATGACATGCCTGAATACGGAGCGTTAAGTGACAGCTAACGTCTCCAATTATTACCTGCGTGAGTGTTGTATAAAAGTAACGACTCCACTTTTGAATACTTGGGGTCCAAATCTTGAATACTTGAATACCTGGGGCTATAAGCCCAACCCAGGGCTAGTTGGTTGAATCGAGCCGACAAGGGCTTGATTGATGAGATTGACGAACCCTGAGTACTTGATTGGTGTTCGGGCCCGGTAGGAGGTTAATTAGTGGATAGAGATCGATGTTTAGTAGTGATCTATGGACATTATAATTCCATGGTTGACGGAGAGTCAACGGACCCTGGACAAGCTACGGTGGAACCTGCTCCTGAGAGCAGCCCATATCCTTTGTCATGAACGTGTTCTTTACTGTACACTATTGCATGATCTATATGGTTACCTGATTTATTATGCATTATGTCCTGCTCTATCCGGGTTTGACTTAATGGTATCATGGCCGTTGGTTTACTTGCCTGTTCTCTTGGAACCTCATTGGGTTTCTAACTCATTCCATGAATTTTGTTTTCCTTACAGGGGTGAGAATGTGAGAGTGGGAGTGGAGAAGGCATAGTCTTTGTCTAAGATTTGGTTAGCCACTCGCGTGAACAGTCCTTAACTCTCTAGCGGGATTGCTTGGTTTTATTTTGTAAGCTCGACTCCTTGACTGTATTAAGAGATCGTTTGAAAATTTGATGTCCACGGTTACATATTTAAGGTTGTAATTATTAATACTCTTATTATTGAGGTTGTTATTTTGTAAATTTTATAGTGCGACAATGAGTCTTGATGAGAGTTGGACAGGCGATCTGCCAAACCCTTGGGTACGCCTTAGGGGGAGGTAAGGCTATCACATCCTCGATGTCATTGGTTAAGAAAAAGAACAACACATGGCATTTTTGCGTGGACTATAGGCATCTCAATGACTTGACAATAAAGGATAGATATCCAATACCTAACATTGATGAGCTCTTGGATGAATTATATGGTGCTAGGTTCTTCGCTAAGATTGATATGAGGTCAAGGTATCATCAAATTAGGGTGAAGTTGGAAGATACACGTAAGACTGCCTTTCAAACTCATCAAGGCCATTATAAATTCCTGATGATGCCATTTGGGTTAACAAATGTACCTATAACATTTCAAGCACTAAGGAACCAAGTGATTGAGCCTTTTCTGAGGGAGTTTGTCTTGGTATTCTTTAATGATATTTTGATCTACAAAACCACCTTGGACCTTCATGAGAAACATCTAAGACGGGTATTGGAAGTACTCAAGCACAACAAGTTGTATGCCAAGCTTTCAAAGTGTTCTTTTGCTCAAAAGAAAGTGGAGTACTTGGGTCATGTAGTATCTAGTGAAGAAGTTAGTATGGATATGAGCAAAGTAGTATGCATCCTCTCATGGCCAATTCCTAAGTCTATTAATGAGCTTAGGGGTTTTCTAGGGCTCATAGGGTACTACAGCCATTTCATATAAAGTTATGGAGGTTACCCAATTTTGATATTCCTTTTGTTGTAGGAACAGATGCCAGTGGCTAAGGCATTGGAGCAGTATTATTACAAGAGAGTCATCCCATAGCATTCATCAGTAAAGCATTTTCCTCCAAGAGTATGGGATTATCTGTCTATGAAAAGGAGTTGATGACATTAGTTTTTGCAATAACAAAATGGAAGCATTATTTACTGGGGAACCACTTTATCATTAGGACAGATCATAAGTCATTGAAATTCTTGCTAGAGCAAAGACTAACGACTACTACTCAATACAAATGGCTGACAAAGCTGCTGGGGTTGGATTATGAAATTCAGTACATGAAGGGCTCAAAAAATACAGTAGCTAATGTCTTATCTAGAAGAAATGTTGCAAAACTTCAACCTAAACAACAACAATTAATGGCAATGACAAATGTTCAACCTCTTTGGATGCAAGAATTACAAAACAATTACTTTAAGGATAAGCAGTGCCAAGAATCAATGAGTTAGTTACTTTTGGATCTTGCAGCATAGAACTCTGATTTTCAGTTAAGCCAAGGGTTACTAAGGTATAAAGGGAAGCTGTATGTGGGAAATAGCCAATGAATAACGCAGAAGATAATCAAGGCTACATGAATCCTCTATTGGGGACCATTCTGGACAGAGGGCATGTATACAAAGGATTAGTAGTATATTCTATTGGCCAAGGATGCAGAAGGAGATTATTCAGTTCATACAAGAGTGTGAAGTTTGCCAGAGAAATAAGAGTGAACATCTACCCTATCCAGGACTACTACAGCCTCTACCTATTCTCACTCAAGCATGGTCACACATTACCATGGATTTTATAGAAAAGTTGCCTTGTTCAAAGGGATTTGACACCATTCTAGTGGTTATAGATAGGCTGACCAAATTTGGTGATTTCATCCCCCTTACTCATCTATTCTCAACTGCTCAGGTGGCACAAGTATTCCTAAACAACATTTATAAACTCCATGGCTTACTAGAGTCTATTGTAACTAATACAGATAAAATTTTCACCAGTAAATTCTGGCAAGAGTTGTTTAGGATGGCTGGAACTGAGTTGCACTACAGTTCCTCCTATCATCCAGAAACTGATGAGCAGAGTGAATGACTGAATCAGTGTTTAGAAACCTATTTGAGGTGCATGACAAGTGAGGTTCCAACTCAATGGAGTCACTGGCTCAGCCTAGTAGAACTATGGTATAACACTTCATATCATACCAGCTTGGGAGTCTCCCTTTTTGAAGCCCTTTATGGTTATAAACCACTATCCTTACCTATGGGGCCCTATCATGATACAGTAATACCAGTAGCCAGCAACATGTTACAGGTAAGAGCTCAGATGCTCCATAGAATCAAGGAACATTTGCACCAAGCACAGAACAGAATGAAGACATTTGCTAATAAACATAGAACAAAGAGGCAGTTTGAGGTTGATGATTGGGTCTTTCTTAAGCTGCAGCCATATAGACAACAATCAATAGCTCTCAGAAAGAACTTAAAGTTGGCTGCTAAATTCTCTGGACCTTTTCAAGTTATAGAAAAAGATAAGTGTTGTGGCTTTAAGCTTCAACTTCCAGCAAAAGTAAAAATACACCTAGTCTTTCATGTCTTACTACCAAAACCAAAGTTGGGACCACACCAAACCACCACTTCAACATTGCCAGAATTTGACTGCCATGATCAGTGCCTTTTACAGCCAGCTGCAATTTTGAAGAAAAAAGTTATCATGAGGAATGTTGTTCCTGTCATTCAATATCTTATCAAATGGTATCAATTAGGAGAGGAGGAGTCCTCTTGGGAAGATCAATCTTTCATCAACAGCCAATTTCCAAACTTCCAGCCTTGAGGACATGACTGCTCAAAATCGAAGGGGATATTGACGTACGAGGGGCTTAATTGAAAAAGGCAAAAGTTGCCAGGGGTCATTAGTGTAAATATCATAAGTAGCCAAAGTAGTTACTATCGTTGCAACAGAAATGCAGAAAAGTTAGTTAGCTGTAGTGAAGTAGTTACTGGCAATTCATTCAATTGTATAAATTCTAGAATGTGTAGTGGATTTAAAAATAAGAAACAATAACACATTTTCCTTGCTATTGATTCGGATTCTGATTTCTTCTCATTTTCCTCTCATCTTCTCTCAACTCGTCCCCTCTCTTAGCTCATGTCTCCTTCCCTTTCTTGCTGATTCTACTTACTAATTCACCTAAATCTTGAGAAGTCCAACATTTTTTTTCGATTAAACCCAACCCGTTGGATTATAGATTGAGTTAATATTGGATTAGGTCATATTAGGTTAATTAAAACTTATGACTCATATATGACCCAACATATTATTTGATATATAGAAAATCATCAATTTAGTCCTTTAACTTTTTTATTTAAGATGATTTCATCTTCGAGCATTTTTTTAGCTTAATTTAGTCCTTAAACTTTAATACTGTAGCTAATTTGGTCCTTCTGTGGTAGCACCACCAATAAAAGTTTCTCCGACCAAAAAACATCCAGTCAACCAAGGATAATACAAGAATTACAAGCAAAATCATACTTAGATTATAAATAAAATATTCGACTATTAATTAGGAGAGAAAAACTGAAATTGTCTATTAAAGTGGGAAGGAAAAAGAAATTGGCAACAAAATCCCAATTATCATCAACTTTCGTCCGTCTAACCCAACTCAATCACCAACCTTCCCGTCCATAAAACTTCTCCCCAAAATCATCTTCAAATTCATAAAAATTTTCAAGCATCTGCACTATCATTACACTTTTTGGATCTCCGAAACTCTAAATTATCACCTAAACTCAAGGGGCTTTTCATATGAACTGCTCAAGTGTTGAAATTTGAGGAAAATAAATGAGGGACACCAAAACTGAATGGAAAAGAAAAGTACAGTGGAGGCAAAGGCAATTCTTGTTTGCTTGAAACTTTGAAACTTTAAATGTTTGATTGTTATGTATTTATTTAGTAGTACTATGATAAAATATGACCAAAAAAAAACACACATTGGTTAGGTGTATTTATGCCCTCAAACTGTTTGCGAGAATGCCACAATGGAAAACTAATTAATTGTTGTACTGTGTATGTGACATATGTCTGAGCAAGCAGGGGCTACAGAGGCCATAGCTAACTCTACTAGTGCTTCCGATGAAGATCTAAAGTAGCAAAAAGTTTTTTTCTAGATTTCATATTTCTTTATTGCTTTTGGTCTTCAGTGAACTTGTCTGTGTGTATTAGCATGTTATGTAATGCCAGTGAGACAGGAAAACTCTGGCAAACAAACATTAGAGTGGCAATCAAGTGGAGAAGAAGAACAAACCATAACACTGGTTTTTATTTATGAATAAATTTACCAATTTTTATTTTCTTCCCCAATTTAATCGAAAATCTATTTTCTCCCCTATTTAATGAAAATTACTTCTTCACTTTATCATAAGACTTTGCTTGTAATACCTATGTTACCCTTGGTTGACTAGTTGTTTTTTTGTCAGAGAAACTTTTATTGGTGGTGCTACCGTAGAAGGACCAAATCAGTTGTAGTATTAAAGTTTAAGAACTAAATTAGACTAAAAAAAAAGTTCAGGGATGAAATCGACTTAAGTAAAAATGTTGAAAGGCCAAATTGGCGATATTTTTTCTTTCATATATTTTGATATATAATACTCTCTCACGCATATTTGCACACATAAAACGATTTTTTTCACACATATAAATACATTTTCACATGCATAACCATATTTTCATGCACTAAAACACTTTTACACGTGCCAATACACACTTATTTCTTAAATTCATTGCATAGAAACACATCATTTTCTCATATACAAACACGCTAAAATAGTCCCCCGTGGATAGCTCGGTTGGGACTGGTCGTCTGTAGTTACAGTAAGGTCTCAGGTTCGACCCTCACATGCTACCGTTGTTGGGTATCTTTGGGGTTAAAGCTCTGCCCAGTCTTGGGGAATTAGCCTCCAGACCAAAAAAAAAAAAAACACGCTAAAATACACTCTAACATACCTTCACACATACACACACACGCAAACTAACTTTTTAAATTCTTGAATGGACATATTATTTTTCCAATACACACATTTTCACACACTTTCATTTGATGAAATATTTGTAAACTATTTCTAACACATTTTCTATCACTATCTCTCTATCTCACAAACACACTTTCACTTTGAAAAATACTTACAAACTATTTGTTGCACATTTTCATGCTCAACTCACGCACATACCTGCTCACATTTCACTCTTCCTACACATTTTTACACACACTTTCTAAACATACATACATTTCACTATTTCCACTAGGTATAAAATGACAAACTCCAAATGTCAAAAGTAATATTATGGGTTAATATTCCCTTGAACTTTACCTACATAATTTATATGTTATATACTCATATTGTTTGTTCAAAAGAAATATAAATAAAGCATATATTGTTTACTTGATTAAAGCTTCAATTTTCTAATGATATATGTATGTGTGTGTATATTTAAATATGCATACATTGTGCTGGCAACTAATAACTGTAAGGATCGAAGACAACCAAATGGAAGAGATAAACAATATACAGATCATAAATGTAACAATAAGTAAAAAGAAAGAATTGCAAACCAATTAACTACCCAGCTCCTCTTGAGCTTCAAACAAGCTACTTCAAATTGATGAATTACAATCACTCTTGTGTACAAAGGAAGGTTCACCTCCTCCTTGCCCCGAACTCCCTCGGTCAAGCCAGGACGTTTTACTATCCCTCAGGACAACCCTCACAGAGCTACACTCATGAAGTATTCACTCACAAATGAAAAGCTTACAATGAACCTCACACCACTAAGACTACAAATCTTCTTTGAAGAGTATTTTCTCACTAAAATCTCTCTAGATCTTTTGTATCTTCAGTGTGCCAAAGTTGTTTGAAGTATCTGACCAACCACTATTTATATAGGATCAAGAAAGTGCCTCATTAGTGCTTCCAACGGATAGAAAGTAGCTGAAAAGTCAACTGACCGTGTAGTGTCGGACGTCCGATGCATGTGTCTGATACTGTCGGACGTCCGATGCTTGCGTCCGACAGCAGGCAGTGAGTTTGAAAAATTTTCTTCAATTCTATCGGACGTCCGATAGGCTGGTTTTCTGCGTCCGAATGTATGATGTAAAACTGAGAATTTTTCTTCAATTCCTTAGGACGTCCGGTAGGCTGGTTTTCTGCGTCCGAAGATACTCAATGGTTGTCGGACGTCCGATGCAGTCTTTTTGAGCGTCCGACAGCTTTCAGTAACCTTTGTTTTCTTTCAATTGCACTTGTTCATGGAATCAAATAACTTCATAACTGAAAGTATATCTTGAAGAGATATTAGTATCATCCATTTGTTTTGTAAACATCAAAAGATAGGGATCAAGATCAACATTCTCCCCCTTTTTGATGATGACAAAACAATGGATGGAAAGAAACAAAAATAAGTATAAGCTCCCCCTCAATCATTGCATCCAAAACTTTCAAGAGCCAAACTCATAATCTCAGAATAACTCCCCTTTACTCATTGCATCCATTTCTCCCCCTTTTTGTCATCATAAGATGAGAGTAAAAATCAGCTACCATAATCCAACAACAATAACAAAGAATCCAGTATTTCAAGTAAAAACAGAGAAATGACAGCAATAACTATCATATCACAGAGAATTGATATCAAAAGGAGTACCAACATATCACAGAGAGTTTAACAAAGCAAATCATCATTATATTAGAATAGTTCTTTTCTTTCCCTTTTAGACATCATACAGATTCAGTAATATACAAAAAATATCAGCGAAAACTCAGTTCAAAGTATCAGAAATATCAAAAGAGAAAAAAAATAGTATGAACAAGAATCACATCAATCTTACCAATATCTCCTACTTGTTAGAGTTAGCATCATGTCTAACTATCCACATGCATCTCATACCATTTCTCATGTTTTTCTTAACATAACAGTTGCTATTCATGTGACCGAATTGACAACAAAAGCTGCACATAGCTGATGGATCATTCAAATGAACAGATTTAACAAAACTGACTTGACATCTCCTATGGATGGTAAAATCATTTGCATGATAATTTAACTTGTTCTGATGAGTGCTAAAGTGAGACTTTTTATCATTCCTTTGAAGGTAATTCTGTTTCTGATGTTGAAGCCACTGGCCAAGATCATTCATTCTTCTTTTCAAACAATTTTGTTCATTTTTTAGTATGTCACAAAACCTTGTTTTTCTATCAAGTTTATTTTATAAATCAATCTCATTCTTTTTCAAGAAATCATTTTCAGTTTTCAGTTTCTTGTTTTCTTGAAAAATGCGTGTATTGTCCTGAAGAAGAAAACTAATTTTGTGTTTCAATTCCTTATTTTTAACACAAGATTCTTTCAAACTATCATGCAATTTTATAATAAAAGATTCAAGATCATCTTCAGTTTCATCATCACTTTCAAATTGAGAGTTAGAAGATGTTACCTCATCATCTCCAATGGCCATGAAAACCAATTGAGCAGATTCTTCTTCCTCTTCAATTTCACCATCAGAGTTGCATTCATTCCATGTGAACTGGAAGTTATTGAATCTGGATTTTCTTTCACCTTTCCTCTTCTTCATTGGGCACTCACTTGCGTAGTGTCCAGGTTGGCCGCATTCAAAGCACTTATCAATTTGCTTTTTGTTGAACTCTAGCTTTCCTTTGTTTCTCAAGTTGTTGGATTGATTCGGGAAGGAGTTGCTAGGTCCACCTTTTCTGAATCTCCTCTTGTTGAGTATTCTTTTGAAGCCTCGTGTGATGAGTGCAATATCACTATCATCACCTTCCCTGTCATCTTCACTCACGGAGGCTGTATCATCCCATCTTGTGAAGCTTTTAGAGCAATACTCTTTCTCACATTTGTACCTTCTTCCTCCTGCACCTTGAACTTGAGTTTCAGCTCATAAGAAATTAGAGAGTTAATAAGAGATTCAATGGGCAAGATATTTAGATTTTTAGCTTCCTCAATAGCAGTCGCTTTACTCTCCCAATCCTTCGATAAGGCATTCAGAATTTTTCTATTTTTCTCACCTAGAGAGTATTCCTTTTCCAGCACCTCCAAATCCTTAATGAGATCATTAAATCTACAATACATCTCATCAATGTTTTCATGAGGTTGCATCTTGAAGGATTCATATTTTGTAACCAGAATAGACTTCTTTTGTTCTCTAACATTCTCACTACCTTCATGAAATTCTCTCAATTTATCCCAAATTTCCTTGGCTGACTTGCAGCCTTTGACTCTAGCAGATTCATTTGAATCTAAGGCACAATATAACACATTCATGGCTTTTGCATTTAAGGTGAGATGAATTCTATCCACAGCAGTCAGTTCACTTCTCATTTTTTGTCTAGATCTGAGAGTATTTTCATCTATAAGAGAGGTATCATATGGACTTTCACTAATAATAAACCACAATTCAATATCAATAGACTGCAAAAAGATAATCATTCTTTCTTTCCAATTCACATAATTTGACCCATTAAACATAGGTGGTCTAATGACAGAATGTCCTTCAAAAAACATGGCATTATTGGTTGTCATTTTTACTCCCAAGCCGATTGAGCTTAATCTCTAGGAGACCAAGCTCTGATACCCAATTGTAAGGATCGAAGACAACCAATGGAAGAGATAAACAATTAATACAGATCATAAATGTAACAAAAGTAAAAGGGAAAGAATTGCAAACCAATTAACTACCCAGCTCCTCTTGAGCTTCAAACAAGCTACTTCAAATTGATGAATTACAATCACTCTTGTGTACAAAGGAAGGTTCACCTCCTCCTTGCCCCGAACTCCCTCGGTCAAGCCAGGACGTTTTACTATCCCTCAGGACAACCCTCACAGAGCTACACTCATGAAGTATTCACTCACAAATTAAAAGCTTACAATGAATCTCACACCACTAAGACTACAAATCTTCTTTGAAGAGTATTTTCTCACTAAAATCTCTCTAGATCTTTTGTATCTTCAGTGTGCCAAAGTTGTTTGAAGTATCTAACCAACCACTATTTATATAGGATCAAGAAAGTGCCTCATTAGTGCTTCCAACGGATAGAAAGTAGCTGAAAAGTCAACTAGCCGTTGGAGTGTCGGACGTCCGATGCATGTGTCCGATACTGTCGGACGTCCGATGCTTGCGTCCAACAGCAGGCAGTGAGTTTGAAAAATTTTCTTCAATTCTATCGGACGTCCGATAGGCTGGTTTTCTGCGTCCGAAGGTATGATGTAAAACTGAGAATTTTTCTTCAATTCCTTAGGACGTCCGGTAGGCTGGTTTTCTGCGTCCGAAGATACTCAATGGTTGTCGGACGTCCGATGCAGTCTTTTTGAGCGTCCGACAGCTTTCAGTAACCTTTGTCTTCTTTCAATTGCACTTGTTCATGGAATCAAATAACTTCATAACTGAAAGTATATCTTGAAGAGATATTAGTATCATCCATTTGTTTTGTAAACATCAAAAGATAGGGATCAAGATCAACAATAACTACAATTAACAGTGATTTTGCAAATTGAATGCTAGAATTCAAATAAATACTTTAAAAGAAAAATAATATGCTCTAGAATAGTTTAAAAATATGAAGGAAAATCAAGGTTCGCATACCATTAAACTATTACTATTATTTGTAAAGGGAAAATCCAAAAATTATATAAAAAACTAAATAATGGAAAAATATTTAGGAAAAAACCCAATCCACGCCGTTTTTAATTCAGTGGGTGTCAAAATAAAAAGTGCCATATAATTTTGAAAACTTCAAGAATAATAAGTCATTCGTCAAAATTGGCTAATGGTTTCTAAAATTATCCTTATATGATAAGTATCTAATTTTTGAAATTTCAAATACATTGGTTTGTTTTAGTCCTAAAGGTTGAACTTGATTCGTTTGTATTGCTCAAAATAAATTTTTGTAAAATTCCTAAAAAAGAAAATTAGAAGAAAACAAGTAAGGACATCACCAATTCTAAAATTTCATCTGCACATTCCTTATAACTAACCTCCAACCAATGCAAATTCTCCAGGGACAAGAAAGAAATCTAGTAGCTTTACTTTACACAGTTGCACAGGCACATCTGTGACGCCCCCACTTCTCCCAAGGGCGAACCCAAAGGTATCCGCGGAACGCCTGCCTAGCTCTCGCCAGGACTCGAGACAAATCAATTCAAACTTAACAATATATAACGATTTATACCAGTCTAATAAGGAAAAAAAATCGCTTCCATAAACGAATATCCAAGTCTTGTACCACGTGTTCAAAATACATCCGTTATCCAATTCTTACGTCATGATCCAAAAGATACATCAATTCCCAAATATATACAATAGCCAAAATGTCTAGTCAATTACAATTGAAACCCTAATACAAAAGTACATCCAAAGGGTTCCAACGAGTTTCACTCCATCCCTTCCTGTTAAGGAAAACAAATCTACGGGGTGAGCGAAACGCTCGTGAGGCCAAGAAAACACACATGCAAGCACGTTGTCCAAATAACAATCCCAATATTCAAGTAATTTACAATTCGAGCGAGAAAAATAAACAGAAACAATTCAAGGATATAGGAGCTCTCAGGAGCTATTTTCCTCTTGCTTTGCCACGGCTCGATCCGATACCCCCTCGTGATGACACTCCGTTATCCTGGTGGGTATTTTATCCGTAGAAACTTCACTTATTACTTCCTCCGACCAACATTCCACCCTCTCGGATCCGAAACCAAACACGCACGAAAAAAAGGTAATACTCGTCGAGTATGCCACACGAGATCTCAAGAGATCAAGTTTTGATTTTTGAACACGCACGGAAAGGGCGATACTCCACGAGTATGCCGAACAAGATCTCAAAAGATCAAGTTGTGTTTTGTTATTCTCTTGGTTTATCAAACTTCTCGACCAAGCCCATGCCGGCTCGAGTTGTAAGATTGGTTAAGAGAATTGGGCGTCCCCATAAGTCGAGGAGGTTCACTCCACCCGACAACAAGACACGCACGACATACACGACATGCATGGCAACACGACACGCACACGAAAACGGGTATATTTTAGTCGACGAGATTCACTCAATCGACTTTGAAAACCAAGTTAATACAAGTAAAGTTCAAGTAAAGGAGAGCGAGTGCGATAAAGTACACACTCGTCTCATCAAGTGATATTCACGTATATAAGCAGGTAAATCAAGTAAACATGACAAGTCATGCACTTGACACTCACCAATTCAAAAGTAATTGAGCGAGAAAATCTTTAGTTGTCCCCTCCGGGATTCTTTTCAAGACTCGCTTGAGCACCTGAAGCAATTAACAAGTATTTTTCACTCACAATCACGTATTAATCAAGAAAGGAGTTACGCTTATTTGGACTAGTCAATACCTCAAACCAAGAATCTTAGCCACTCAAAATAAAGGTTCAAAAGTGAGGTTTTATTAACACAAGAAAAACTGATTTCCTTCATGAAATCAAGTTTAAAGCGATCAATTATCATCAAGAAGGAGTAACAAGTTTTCAAATTTTCATTTTCTAAGAAATCAGCAAATTTCAGCTTTGCGCGTCAAATTTAGAAAAATCAGATCTTGCACTCAGTAGGTCCAAAATTATAAAACTTGGTACCGTTGGAAACCTCTTAGAAAGTACTAAAAGTTCTTAAAAGACACTTTTTCATGAATCTAAGTGGAAGGTATTCAAAAATGAGCTTGAAGGTACAGGTTCGGCGTACAAGGCAGAATTAAGTTGGATTTCGGCCAATTTTGGAAATTCGGCACGATTCACATGTTGCAAACCGGCCTCTGAAATTTACAGCTCAATTAGTGTTACAAGTGAGGTTTATAACAAAACAAGCGGATCAAGAATTGGAGTTTCGAGTACCGAGATACGGTAGCTCAAAGTTGAGGAAGATTCAAGACTGAAGAAGAATTTCCAGTTTTGAACCTCCAACACTAGCAATTTAATTCGGTATCGAAACGAACTTGAATTGGTGCCAAAATTGGCAGTATTTTACTCCTATATGCAAGGTATTCTTCTATCAAATTTCAGGGAAAAATACCCTCGGGAAGGTAGTTAATTAGTCAACCAAAGTTCAGGAAAAATTCTAAGGCAATCTGCCTTGTGACTTTCATTTCACAATTTCAAATCGTTTAACCAAGAAAACTATCCGAACATGGTTCATTTGTGAAACAAAGGTCTAAGACACATCCATGATACCTTTGGTAAGTGATGAGCATCAAGAACTTCAATTAATAAAATCATTCCCAAGTTTTGCCCCAAATCAGTCCAATTACTACGTTTTTCCAAAACAGGGCAGTCCTCTTGTTTTAGTCACAACTCAATCAATTTAACTCGGAATGAGGCATGGTTTATGGCGTTAGAAAATAAATTCACGGGACTAAAAGTTCACAGAAGGAAATGTTCTGAAATTTGGCAAGCAACCAGCTCAAAATTGAGCCTCAAGTTGCTGCCTCAACAAGCCATTCCAGCAAATCCGAGAGACAGGACAGCTAACTTAAAACATTTGGGTCGGATCACTCACAAAGAATCAGAACGTGCATTTTATCTCAAATTAAAGCTAGGAATGTCTAGTTTCAAACGCCACCGACGGCACTTGATTTCGACACCCGAGGACAGAGTTATAGCCAAAATACTACTGCTGGTCGGAGTCATACGCGAATCAGTTTCCAGATTTGCTGGTTTCTAAAAAAAATTCATTTGCCCATTCAAACCTCGTTATTTTTCAATGAAATTTTCCACACCTCTAATACATCATATAAGCATCCAGTTCAAGCCATTAGTTCATTAAAAACTGGCCTTAAAATGGCCGAATAAAACAGGGGTAGAATCGGAAGTTTTTGCTTCTTACACCCAATGAAGTTTCTACTAATTACCCACCACTAATGCATCATTATAATCACTAAACCAACAATATAATCACCATTAATTATCACATCAGCAACAACAACCCAAGTGTGGGAATTCCAAGAGCCCACAATCACATTTTTACACCATAATCAAGTAACTAAGTGCATGCATGAGCTTAATCTTGCCATATAATCTCCAAAAGATAAGAATCCATGGGTTGATCATTACCTACTCCTTTGGTTTGCAAGGTCAGAATTTTCGGCCCTCTTGAAGCTCCAAGAAACCGTGAAAGCTCCCCTCTTCCTTAGCTAGATATAGTCTCCAAGTGGTTTACTAAGTGGTCTCCAAGTTTGGTGTGATTTGGATGAATTTTGGTGCATGGATTGAAGATGAAAAATGAAGAACAATGGAGAGCTCTTCTCCTTTCTTGTTGCACGGCCAAATGAAGTGAGGAGAGAGAAGGTGTTGGTTCAATTGTGGCTTCCTAAGTAAGATTCATTGTGTGGTGCAAAACCCATCTCAAAGTCAACTTGAAATAGTGCAATTAGGATGCGTTTGGACTCGATTTTTCTCGCGCGTTTGGTTCGCTAGTGCACTAAACCTCCAATGCATATATATTCATGTAAATATTATTCACTCTTAATTGTCCCGAAATAAGGGTCTAAAGTCCCTCAAATGAAGTCGCGCGTGTGAAAACGCGTACCGTCAATTTTACCGCTATAACGCGAAACTTTCGAAAATTCTTATAACGATTGCACTACTAACTATCACTTGAATATTTATTCATAAGATTACCTATTTTAGGACCATAGTACAAGTCTTCAATATTCCAATCTTATTGTGCTACTACGCGGATAAAATCTCCAAGTACTATTCACTATTTTTACTAAACGTACTCCAGGAAATTAATTTTCAGAACGAGTCACTTTAAAAATATAACGAAATTATATTTCCATGTATTTAGGTCTAATAAGGCTAGAAAATATTCCTCGTGGCAAAAATCCAATTAAATAGTTTATTAAGCCATAATTTAGGCATAAAATAATATAGTTTTTACGAGTCCTCACATCCTCTCCCCCTTAAGAGAATTTCGTCCTCGAAATTCACACTTAGGATAACAGTCATACCCCTTAATAGTCACACTTATCAGGTCAAACAATAACTTACACTATGCAACCCATTTCACAATTTCTACTGACCCAATTAGTAGTCAAACTTTGATTCTATCTCATGAATCTAGGATTTTGTAAAAGTGTGTGTCGTACTATAGTCACTTAGAACCTTAACTAAACAATAGAAAGCAAAAATCATACCTTCAATGACCTTAACGGGATTGGAAACCTGTTGATAGCCTAATGCATAAACCCTAGCTGGTGCTTTAGATCGACTTCCTCCAGCACTAGACTGCTTTGCAGTTGACTTTTCAAGCCTTTGAGTACTACCTCCTTCATTCGGTATACTTGGACAGTTCGCGATCTGATGCTCAGTGCTGCCACAATACAAACACTTTCCCGATTTCTTCCAGCACTCATTCTCTGTATGGTTAGGCTTGCGACAATAACCACAAATAACTTGAGGAGCCACAGGCTGACCACTTGGAGGAGTCTCCCTCGGTTGATCCCTTCCATTGTGGCCTCCTCTTGATTGAGTCTTTTTTTGTGTACCAGATGTCTCTACTCCTCCCGTTCCTTTTTCCTTTTTAGAAGGTGGGGCACCCTTATCTGCTTGTCCAAGAGGATGACTAGAAGTGCCCCTTTTCTTGGCATGAAAATCCTTAACTTGCAGCCTTGCACTTTCGACTCTCTGCGCCTTCTCTAGGGCTTCAGTGAAAGTAGAGATTTGGGCCGCTGCTAACCCCTCTTGAATCTCCACGTTAAGTCCTTGTACAAATCGCCTTATCCTTCTCCTCTCAGTGGCTACCAATTCTGGGGCGTATCTAGAAAGTCTAGTAAATTTTCCTTCATACTCAGCCACACTAGACGCCCCCTGCTTCACTTTTATGAATTCGTCCTCCCGTTTCTCTTGAACTAAGGGCGGGAGAAACTTCTCATTAAATTCTCCTAAAAGATTTTCCCAAGTCCAAGGGGTTTGTGCTCTTTCCCATTTTCCCCTTATCATATCCCACCAAGCACGTGCTGCACCCTCAAACTGAAAGACAGCAAAAGTTACTCGTCTCTCCTCCGCATAATCTAGGGCTGCGAAAATATTAGTCATTCTTTCTAGCCAATTCTCCGCTACCTCAGGATCAGGCTCACCAATGAACTTAGGCGGGTTGAACTTTAAGAATCTCTCTAAGGCTCTATCTTCCCCTCTATCCTGGCCCCCAGGTTGGTTAACTGGCACTGGTTCCTGTCTCTCAGCTAATCGTTCTAGGATGTCAGTCATCCTATTAATGGCAGTAGCCATTTGGTTAACCTCCATATTTTCTTGTCCTTGGGTCGGTCTAGTGGCCGATCCTTGTTCATCCCCTTGAGGTTGGGTTTGTCCAGTCCCTCGCCCACGGCCTCGACCCCTTCTTAGCCCTTCCATAACCTAAGTATGCCTAGTGCAAGAAATAAATCAATTACGCGAGAAAATACTTGAAACAAGGACCAATTGCGAAAACATTGAAGATAATAATAATTTACATTCATTAACATGTCAAAATCCATACAATTAGCAAGTCAGGGGAAAATCACACAAATATAGTACACAGGTGCCACAAAAGTACTTTTACTCACAGAAGACTAAAGTCAAACAAGTGCCCCAAAAGTAGGCCATACAGTCATGCAAAATACAATGGCCTCAACACTTAGCATCACCCTTGACAATTCTAACTATATCAGTCAAAAGGGTCTAGTTTTTTTTTTCTCGTTCATTTCCCATAATGGAGATCTCAACGTCCAATACAAGAATCCTCCGGGCTCTGACCTTTGCCATCAGAATTTATCTCAAAATCACTTATGATTTTTATTCACACTATAATATACGAGACTATATCCCTTTCGAAGTCACAAGTATTCTCTCAGAAAAAGTATTTAGTACTCAAGTACAAGAATCCAGAACTAAGAGAATTTACAACTCAGGCCGTACGCTCCCAAGTGCAAATTAACAAAGTTTAAGATCCCTACCTGACGTACATATCTATCTACCTCAAATAGCATGATAAAGGTTTTATACTTACCACTTTCATAGTTCACAACTTACGCACAAGAAGAGTACTTAGTCTTTTATACATATTCACATAATTGGGACCATATCACGTCTTGGCCCAAACTCACTCCGTGCAGAGGCCACGCGAAGTTACTCTGATTTGATTTTTTTTTTCCTACAAGTAGTCACTTAACTTTCAAACCAGTCCCACAGTCCGGTATCCTAAACTTTTAAGCCTAGGATACACTACAAAGATCTAAAGCCTAAGCTCTGATACCAACTGTGACGCCCCCACTTCTCCTAAGGGCGAACCCAAGGGTATCCGCGGAACGCCTGCCTAGCTCTCGCCAGGACTCGAGACAAATCAATTCAAACTTAACAATATATAACGATTTATACCAGTCTAATAAGGAAAAAAAATCGCTTCCATAAACGAATATCCAAGTCTTGTACCACGTGTTCAAAATACATCCGTTATCCAATTCTTACGTCATGATCCAAAAGATACATCAATTCCCAAATATATACAATAGCCAAAATGTCTAGTCAATTACAATTGAAACCCTAATACAAAAGTACATCCAAAGGGTTCCAACGAGTTTCACTCCATCCCTTCCTGTTAAGGAAAACAAATCTACGGGGTGAGCGAAACGCTCGTGAGGCCAAGAAAACACACATGCAAGCACGTTGTTCAAATAACAATCCCAATATTCAAGTAATTTACAATTCGAGCGAGAAAAAAAAAATAAACAGAAGCAATTCAAGGATATAGGAGCTCTCAGGAGCTATTTTCCTCTTGCTTCGCCACGGCTCGATCCGATACCCCCTCGTGATGACACTCCGTTATCCTGGTGGGTATTTTATCCGTAGAAACTTCACTTATTACTTCCTCCGACCAACATTCCACCCTCTCGGATCCGAAACCAAACACGCACGAAAAAAAGGTAATACTCGTCGAGTATGCCACATGAGATCTCAAGAGATCAAGTTTTGATTTTTGAACACGCACGGAAAGGGCGATACTCCACGAGTATGCCGAACAAGATCTCAAAAGATCAAGTTGTGTTTTGTTATTCTCTTGGTTTATCAAACTTCTCGACCAAGCCCATGCCGGCTCGGGTTGTAAGATTGGTTAAGAGAATTGGGCGTCCCCATAAGTCGAGGAGGTTCACTCCACCCGACAACAAGACACGCACGACATACACGACATGCATGGCAACACGACACGCACACGAAAACGGGTATATTTAGTCGACGAGATTCACTCAATCGACTTTGAAAACCAAAGTTAATACAAGTAAAGTTCAAGTAAAGAGGAGCGAGTGCGATAAAAGTACACCACTCGTCTCATCAAGTGATATTCACAGTATATAAGGCAGGTAAATCAAGTAAACATGACAATCATGGCAGCTTGACACTCACCAATTCAAGAAGTAATTGAGCGAGAAAATCTTTAGTTGTCCCCTCCGGGATTCTTTTCAAAGACTGCTTGAGCACGCTGAAGCAATTAACAGTAATTTTTCACTCAACAATCACGTATTAATCAAGAAGGAGTTAACGCTTATTTGGACAGTCAATACCTCAAACCAAGACTTAGCCACCAACAATAAAGTTCAAAAGTGAGGTTTTATTAACACAAGAAACTGATTCCTTCATGAAATCAAGTTTAAAGCGATCAATTATCATCAAGAAGGAGTAACAAGTTTTCAAATTTTCATTTTCTAAGAAATCAGCAAATTTCAGCTTTGCGCGTCAAATTTAGAAAAATCAGATCTTGCACTCAGTAGGTCCAAAATTATAAAACTTGGTACCGTTGGAAACCTCTTAGAAAGTACTAAAAGTTCTTAAAAGACACTTTTTCATGAATCTAAGTGGAAGGTATTCAAAAATGAGCTTGAAAGGTATAGGTTCGGCGTACAGCAGAATTAAGTTGGATTTCGGCCAACTTTGGAAATTCGGCACGATTCACATGTTGCAAACCGGCCTCTGAAATTTACAGCTCAATTAGTGTTACAAGTGAAGTTTATAACAAAACAAGCGGATCAAGAATTGGAGTTTCGAGTACCGAGATACGGTAGCTCAAAGTTGAGGAAGATTCAAGACTGAAGAAGAATTTCCAGTTTTGAACCTCCAACACTAGCAATTTAATTCGGTATCGAAACGAACTTGAATTGGTGCCAAAATTGGCAGTATTTTACTCCTATATGCAAGGTATCCCTCTATCAAATTTCAGGGAAAAATACCCTCGGGAAGGTAGTTAATTAGTCAACCAAAGTTCAGGAAAAATTCTAAGGCAATCTGCCTTGTGACTTTCATTTCACAATTTCAAATCGTTTAACCAAGAAAACTATCCGAACATGGTTCATTTGTGAAACAAAGGTCTAAGACACATCCATGATACCTTTGGTAAGTGATGAGCATCAAGAACTTCAATTAATAAAATCGTTCCCAAGTTTTGCCCCAAATCAGTCCAAATACTACGTTTTTCCAAAACAGGGCAGTCCTCTTGTTTTAGTCACAACTCAATCAATTTAACTCGGAATGAGGCATGGTTTATGGCGTTAGAAAATACATTCACGGGACTAAAAGTTCACAGAAGGAAATGTTCTGAAATTTGGCAAGCAACCAGCTCAAAATTGAGCCTCAAGTTGCTGCCTCAACAAGCCATTCCAGCAAATCCGAGAGACAGGACAGCTAACTTAAAACATTTGGGTCGGATCACTCACAAAGAATCCGAACGTGCATTTTATCTCAAATTAAAGCTAGGAATGTCTAGTTTCAAACGCCACCGACGGCACTTGATTTCGACACCCGAGGACAGAGTTATTGCCAAAATACTACTGCTGGTCGGAGTCATACGCGAATCAGTTTCCAGATTTGCTGGTTTCTAAAACAAATTCATTTGCCCATTCAAACCTCGTTATTTTTCAATGAAATTTTCCACACCTCTAATACATCATATAAGCATCCAGTTCAAGCCATTAGTTCATTAAAAACTGGCCTTAAAATGGCCGAATAAAACAGGGGTAGAATCGGAAGTTTTTGCTTCTTACACCCAATGAAGTTTCTACTAATTACCCACCACTAATGCATCATTATAATCACTAAACCAACAATATAATCACCATTAATTATCACATCAGCAACAACAACCCAAGTGTGGGAATTCCAAGAGCCCACAATCACATTTTTACACCATAATCAAGTAACTAAGTGCATGCATGAGCTTAATCTTGCCATATAATCTCCAAAAGATAAGAATCCATGGGTTGATCATTACCTACTCCTTTGGTTTGCAAGGTCAGAATTTTCGGCCCTCTTGAAGCTCCAAGAAACCGTGAAAGCTCCCCTCTTCCTTAGCTAGATATAGTCTCCAAGTGGTTTACTAAGTGGTCTCCAAGTTTGGTGTGATTTGGATGAATTTTGGTGCATGGATTGAAGATGAAAAATGAAGAACAATGGAGAGCTCTTCTCCTTTCTTGTTGCACGGCCAAATGAAGTGAGGAGAGAGAAGGTGTTGGTTCAATTGTGGCTTCCTAAGTAAGATTCATTGTGTGGTGCAAAACCCATCTCAAAGTCAACTTGAAATAGTGCAATTAGGATGCGTTTGGACTCGATTTTTCTCGCGCGTTTGGTTCGCTAGTGCACTAAACCTCCAATGCATATATATTCATGTAAATATTATTCACTCTTAATTGTCCCGAAATAAGGGTCTAAAGTCCCTCAAATGAAGTCGCGCGTGTGAAAACGCGTACCGTAATTTTACCGCTATAACGCGAAACTTTCGAAAATTCTTATAACGATTGTACTACTAACTATCACTTGAATATTTATTCATAAGATTACCTATTTTAGGACCATAGTACAAGTCTTCAATATTCCAATCTTATTGTGCTACTACGCGGATAAAATCTCCAAGTACTATTCACTATTTTTACTAAACGTACTCCAGGAAATTAATTTTCAGAACGAGTCACTTTAAAAATATAACGAAGTTATATTTCCATGTATTTAGGTCTAATAAGGCTAGAAAATATTCCTCGTGGCAAAAATCCAATTAAATAGTTTATTAAGCCATAAATTAGGCATAAAATAATAGTTTTTACGAGTCCTCACAATAACCCTGGTTTCTTATGACCTAACTAAGTGTTCAAAACATGATTACTAGTTGCACCTATTGACTTTCAAATAGTGACAAAAAAAAAAAACAAAAACTAGAAAACTAGTTACGCTATATTTTTTTTCCCTAAAAGATCTTTTTGTTTTGATCCAAAGTGGCTTGTATGTTCTTAGAATGTGTTTAGGTATCTCACATATTTCTGGGATTTTGAATCAAGTGCTCTTGCATATGACTTTTTAATTTGATTGACTAAACCCTTAAATGTGGACGTTTTCTTCCTTAGTGTTTAAGTTGAGCTTGATGGCTATGGCTATCTTCTTATACGAGTATTGTGATTTGAATTTGATAAATTCTTGGTATAATATCTATGTACTTTAACCACAGAGTTCACGGGCGAGCCGAGGGATGATTCGGTGATTAGCTCCGATTACCTTCGCTAGTGGTGAGTGTTCCTTGCATGCATGTATGCTATGTGACTTTCTTGTATAATACTGGATTACTGTCATACCATTATTAGGCGGGTGTGTACTTTATCGCACTAGACCTACTCAAAACTAAATTTCTGTGTTTTCACTGATACTGACTGCTACTGACCTACTGCACTGACTGATACTGACCTACTGCACTGTCCTTCTAGTCCGAGACACTCGAGCAGGTCCTCCAAATGAGCACCTATCTCCTGGACACTCGAGACACTGTTCAGTTGAGAGGCTCGAGCAGTGTTCTTCTCGAGAACACCATCTCCTAGTTGAAAGTGCCATTGCGCATGTGATTAAATTATGTGTTACAACGTCTGTGTGTTCATTTCATCCAATGATCTCTTATTAATTTTAAGTGTTTGGAACTGGCGGTCATGACGGACTGGAGTAGCTTCAAGAGTATCCTTTGACATAAATTGACTTATTTTGTCCTTGTTCAACTGATTATATTATGCAACTGGTTCTCGTTGTAACTGAAATTGTTTAACTGTTGCTTACTTCTTTCTCTAAATTGTGATATTTGCATGACTGTTAGGGTTCTCACTGAGCTTTAGCTCACTCCTTTAGTTTGTTTTCCTTAACAGGGGGCGGAGGACCCTGAGGAGCAAGTTGCAGGTCCTGAACTTTCGATACTTTTGTGTAAATGGCTTTAGAGAGCATTTTGTAGCTTTAGTTTTGTTACACTCAAGGTCGGGTAGTTAACATGAATGTAAATTTTGACGATATATACTAAGGTGATTGTAAATTAGAATTTTGTCCTTTGGAATTGTAAGTGGGGAGTTTGGTTGTAATGCAAGTACTCTGTTTATGTAAGTTTATCTTTTGACTTAACCTTGAAGTTTGGAAGGTTATTTGGTTTATTAATATCCTTTTGGAGTTTGTGATGTAATTTATCTGAGGACTGTAGTGAGTCCCGGCGAGAGTTGGGCAGGCGGTCCGCCGAACCCTTTGGTTCGCCTTAGGGGGAGATGGGCTTGTTACAAAGGTAATATCTATGAATTACTAGAGTTAGATAAGCCAACTCCACCTCCACCGCGTTCCAACTATCAGCGACTCTTCGACATTCTAGGTTGTCATCAGATTCAAGTCGTCAAACGACTTGATTGGATTGATGCCCGCCTGGATACCTATGATATTTGGATGCATCGTATAGAGGATCATTTAGGCATCACTCCTCCACCTCACGCTACTCTGGAGCTAGTGGTGATGATCAAGGATCCAGCGAGGGAGGCACTGGGCCGGCATCTTGAGCGGTCATTTTGCTTTGTTTCTATGTTCTTTTAGCTTTTCTTTTCTTTTATTATGTAGGGTGATGTTAACTTTTTCTTTTGACTTTGATCTTTTGGCAGTTTTAGTTGTTGTTTAAGTGTTTTGTGAAGGTTCGTGCATCATGGTTGATCTGGATCTCAGCCATTGTACTGGGAAGTACTTCTTTCTACTTTTGTTGTTTTTCTTTCCCTACACATTAAGAATAATGTATATTTTAAGTGTAGGAGAGGAAATGTATGGTACTTGTACTTTTATTGTTTGGACTTGATGTTGGAGATATGTTGGAGATGAAATGCAATTAAATATAAAAAAAAGGGAATTTGACAGTTTTGACACCTTTTAGTATTTCGGCTATATCTTGAGTTACAGTCATTAGATTGAGGTTATTCTTGAGCCATTTTAAAGCTAACACATAGCTCTACATTTCTTATGAGACATTGAAATCCAGTTTATGAGTTTTCCTAGTCAAAAAGTCAAAATATAATCATTCATTTCTATTGTCAAGAGCTGAAATAGGGGATTGACCAGTCAAGAATATTTTGGTCATTTCATAGTATACATAGCTCCAAATTGTATGATTTTTGAAGTATTGGAAAGCTAATGTAAAGAGCTACAACTTTTATGTTTTTCACAAAGGCTAGTTCAGCTTCCATCATTGAAAAAATACCAGTTGAATTGGTACAAAAATAGAACAAAGTTGAAGACTGACCAGAATTGAGAAAACCTGCAAAAAAGGAAAACATGGGGGTGACTACGCAATCTCAGCCCGCATTTTTGGAGGTCACATATTCCTCAATTGTGGTTGCAACTTTCTCTGTAACTTGTGCTCTACTCACATAAGTTTTTTAACCAATTTTTCTGCAAGAAATTCGACTGGATATGAGCAAACAAGTGAGGAAATTTGTAGAAACAACTTTTGAGAGTTTCAAGAGTCAATTTTGCCAATAAGAAAAACTCATTTTTGGCTTGAATATCTCGATAAATAGAGGTCTTGGAGACCATTTTGATAACTTTGGAAGGCTAGAGAAACTCCACAAAATGTAGTCTTCACTAGAATTTCCTTAATTCATTAGTTAGGGTAGATTAGTATAGTTAGTGTAGTTTATCCATCCTATATTTGTAGTTAGATTTGGATGAAAATTTGAGGAGCAAAGATGGAGAGTTTAAAACTCATGTGACCAGGGTGACTTTTCTCCTATCACTTTCTCTTTTGTATTTGATTTCTTGTTTAGCTATGATACAAGTTTTGTATTTGTTTTCATGTTTTGCTAAAAATTTATGTCTAGAGTATAGATAAACTTTCTATATCATGTTAGTGATGTTTACTTGGTTATTTGATGATATTATTTTGAACAAGTTATTTTGCACTTTGTTTTTCTAATCATGATTAACCGGTCATTAATTATGATAATGAATTGGAATTTTAAGGTGTTAAGTTTGTAGTATGAATTGGAATTTGACACTAGTTCAAGGAAGTAATAAACACATGGAGTTCACTCATGAGAGTAGAGGTGCACCTATATGGTTTTAGTGATTTGTTTCATGTAATTTCATAAAAAAAATGAGTTTGTAGTTGATTTCATAACCATGAGAGTAGGTATGGTTTAGTTATAAGTATAGTTGATTCACTACAAGAGTAGATTTCACATATATTAGGAAATTACGCCATAGCCAAAATAATAGCATTCGCTTAACCAATTTCTTCATTTGTAAGAGTAGTGAAAAATTCCATATCTCTAAGAGTTTTATATTGTTATTTTTATTACTTTTATCACATGTTATTAGTGTAGATTTAATATCTAGCACTTATGATAGTCTAAATAATAAAAAAGTTTGAAAAAATCTTCAGTAATTGACAATCTTTCTCGTGGATTTGACCCTTAATATCCTATACTCAATCACCACTCGTATACTTGCGAAAAATCATGTGTGGGGTATTTAAGATTTTATAAATATAAAACTCGACTGTGGATTGAATTTAATTATTATATACATCTTGAACTTGATAAGTGCATATTTTGTGTGTTTAAGTGTGTTTTATTGTCTAGTTTTGGTGTGTTTTTATCTATTTTTATAACAAATTAACTAAGTTTCTAGTGAAGAAATGTTTTTTATGGTTTAAGTGTCAAAAATTGAATTTCTATGAATTTTAAAGTGGCGGCAACTTCATATTTTTATAGGTTTAATGATTCAATCATCAAATGGAGTTAAGTGAGAAGATAATTGGATGATTGTTGATAATATGAAATGATTTTACGAGAATATGAAGTGCCAAATACTCAAGAGATGAAATGCAAGCAAGTGTAAAAGAAATGGTGTTTTCTAGCTTTGACACCTGTTGGTATTTTCGCTATATCTTAAACCACAAGTATCAAATTGAGGTGATTCGTACGCCATTTTCACATAGATCTACATTTCTTCTGGAGATATTGAAATCTAGTTCATGAGTTTTCTAAGTCAAAATGTCGAAATACAGTTGGTTATTTCTGTTGTCAAAAGTTGAAACAGGGGATTGAGAAGGCAAGGGTATTTTGGTCAGTTCTAAATCTACAGAACTCCAAATTGAATGTTACTTAATGCATTGGAAAGCTAATTCAAAGAACTACATAAGAGCTAGTTTAGCCTCCATCATTGAGAAAATATCAGTTGAAATTGATGCAAAAACAGAGCTAAGTTGAAAACTGACAAAAAATAAGCAAACATGCAATAAGGTGTAACCGGGGGGGGGGGGTTAATACGTGACCAAGGGTGCATTTTCAAGCCTGCATATTCTTTAATTGCGCTGCAACTTGTTCTCTGTTCACACAAGTTTTTTGATCAATTTTTCTACAAGAATTCTGGTTGGATATGAGTAAACAAGTATAGAATCTTGTAGAAACAACCTTTGGAGATTTCAAGAGACAAAAAATGCCAACTAGAAACAACTCATCTTGATCTTGAATCTCTATAAATAGAGGCCTTTGGAGAGCTTATGGAACAACTTTGGAAGAGTAGAGACACAATCAAAATATAGTCTTCACCAGTTTTTCTTAGTTCATTAGTATAGTATAATTAGAGTAGTTTATCTTTCTTATAGTTATAGTTATATTTGGATGAAGATTTGAGGAGCAAAGATGGAGAATTAGATCTCATGTGACAAGGGTGACTTCTCTCCTATCACTTTTTCTTTTGCATTTGAGTTCATATTTAACTATAATACAAGTTTGGTGTTTGTTTTCATGTTTTGCTAAAGTTTATGTCTAGAGTTATGGATGAACTTTCTATATCTTGTTAGCAATATTTATTTGGTTATATGATGGTGTTATTTTGAGAAAATTATTTATCACTTTTGTTTATCTAATCATGATTAACCAGCCATTAATTGTGAGAATCTTAAGGTGTTACGTTTGTAATAATAATTGAAATTCAATACTAGTTCAAGAAGTGCTAACCTTAGGGAGTACACTCACGAGAGTAGAGGTGCACCTTTGTGACTTTGATGACTTGTTTCAAGTAATTTCATAGAGGTAATTAACTTGTAACTAATTTCATAACTACGAGAATAAATATAATTTAATTACAAGTATAGTTGATGTAGACACCAAATTTTTAATTTATTTTTTAATTTATTTCTATTTTTATTTTTATTATTGATAATTATTATTATCTATTTTTATTTATTAATCTCATGATTTTGCTTTTAGACATTTGTAGCATTAAAATTTATCGGCAAAGAAAATTGTTCACAAAAATAGGCTTTAATTCTTTTAGATTCAATTTATGAAAATTTGTTGTTTATTTACCTAGATCAAGGAAAAATCATCAATCAAAATCAAAATTTTTTTTTAGCATTTCATTTAATTTGGTTAATCTTGTTTTATTTCTATTTTGTTGTTAAAATTACTTCATTATTAATTAAATTAAAAAAAAAGAGGAAGGGAGAAGCGTGAGCTGCAAACAAAACCAACATTTTACAACGTACGAGCTGAGAAACAGAAACAGAAGATCGCAGCTGCGTTTTTCTCCATTTTTTTTCTCATCATTTTCTCTCATTTGTTAGCTCCGTTGGATTGCTGTAGTACAAGCCATTTGGCTTTAATCTAGAAAACTCATTTTGTCTTGGGCATCAAGAACCATCTAACGGTTCTGAAATCAGATGAAATAGGAGTTCATCCGCATCGTCCAGCCAAGGGTTGGAGGGTTTAAAAGGCAAATGAGAGAGGTTTTGGAGGGGGGAATCTGGTGACGGCTGAGAGAGGTTTTAGAAGAGAGAGGATGAAAAACAGCAAGCCAGGGGGTTCGGAGTTGAGGGTAAGCAGAGTAGAAAAAAAAAAGAAGAACGCGGGAGAGAAAAACCAGAAAAAGAGGAGATTGAGAGTAAGAAAGAAGTGAGTTGGGCGGCTGAGTGAAAAAAAGTGAGGGTTAGGAAGTAAGATAGGGTGACGGCTAAAAAAGGGAATGAAACAGTTGGCGACTCCACTGGGGATTTAGAGAGTCCCAGCATGTTGACTTAGTCAAACCTTTTCTTCTTTTTTACTTTTCTATATATCACATTTGGAGATTTAGGGTTGCATTTTTCTTTTTTAGGGTTTTTCCTACATCTACCACGCGCGTAATCACTCCTCGCACTTTGTGTATGTAATGAATGGATGGTTTATTTATTTATTTACTTTTACTTGTATCGCGTTTGCATCTTGGGGGGGGGAGTTACCCTAGAGCCGTCGACCGCATTTTGATGGTATTATAATCCCTCCCCTCCAAAGGGAACACTTTCATACGTGCATATGCTTTACTTTAAACCCTCATTTATTTTTTTAGTGGTTTGTCACGCCACTCCACCCTATTAGGATTAGGCGACCTATTTGGACATGTGATTGTGACACGATGTGTGCGTAGCATGATCTGAGGGATTACTCAATTTTCCGCTTTAAGCTTTGGGTTGATAGCCTTCTGCTTATGGTCGAAAGTTGAGGATTATTTGATAGATTCACTCAAACACGTAGCCGTGACACGATGTGTGCATAGCGGTGTTTGGGGAATCGCTCGAGCCACCGGCAAAGGGCCTTGGAATTGATGACCCTTGGCCACGAGTCTGAAGGCTTGGGGACCTGATCTTATCGAGTCTAGATGCATTAGTGAGCCAATACCTCATGCATCCATGATAGTTTACCTAGGGTAGAATCTGCCTTACCCTATTAGGGACACAATTCACGAGGGAAGGGATCCCACCTTTTTTTCATTATTTAATGTTTTGTATTGCTTCTATGTGTTATGTGATTGAACTAACCTTTCTTTGTTTCTTTTTACTGCATTCAAGAGCCTTAGAAAATAAGAGTCCTAGTATGGTACTCTTTAGGAGCCATCCTGTTTTGACACGTTTAAATTTCAATGCATTGCATTTATAAATTAATAATGGCATATCATTCTAGGCCTACCTTGGCATACAAAGGGTTCCTTAGGTCATTTAAATTGCATATTTAATTTCTTTGATAAATTGGCATCACGCATAAACCTTAGAGGGAATGCCATTTAGGGGATCCCACGATAGGAATAAACCACCTTGTGTCTCGGATAAGTAATCCAATGAGATTTGCATGTTTATATTTTTTGTACCGTCCGAAGGAGTGTGTACGAGATAAGGTAGGATCCGATCTTTTTCATGATAATAAAACAACTTTTGCACATTAGAATATGAGCATCTAACAATCATCTTTTGGCCATTTTTAACATAATTGGTAAAATCCCTTGCGTAAAAGGACATTAATTTGAAAAAATCCACAAGTAACTCCTCATTGTTGAGATGACAAATATATTGGGGCCAAATCTTGATTTTAGAAGTCTCATAGACTGATATATCACAATGAATTTTTTTTTTAAACTATCAATGGATAGACAATTCAATCGATTTTCAAATAAACCATCAAATTCATCCAATCCATTTTTAATTCATTCATTTTTAAGACAATCTAGTCATTTTTGAACAAATTCCTCATTTTGGAATAAATCATTGACTCCATTTGATCAATTCATTCAACAATAAATCACTAACTCAAGCCATTCATTCATTTTTAGGACAATCTAGTCAAATTTGATTAAATTATCAATTTCTTTCAGTTGATCAATTTACCCTTTTTAGGCTGATCCAGTCAATTTTGAATAAATTATCCAATTTCATTCAATTCATTTGACCAGTTTACCTTTTTATAGGGTGATCTAGTCAATTTCGAATAGTTCATCAATTTCATCTGATCCATTTGAAAACATTAGGGTTTCGATGTCAAATTTAGAACTGGAACGACTAGTTGTTTTTGAGAAAATCACCCATTGCATTCATTTCGTTTGGATAGATTAGGGTTTCGATCCATGTTAAAAAAAAAAAATTCAATATCAAGTTCGTCAAAATTAAATTGATTTGTACGAATTCCTGTGCCAATCAAAACCATTCATTCATTTAGAGGTCTCCCGCTGTTCAATTGGCCCAAAATTTTCAAATTGCTTTCCAACCAACTGTCAATGAGTTGATCGGATCCATCAGGTATGGTACAGTGCCTACCTCAGAGGATTACATCATGATAGGCCTACCCTTGGCACAAAAGGGTCCCCCAATAGGACATGCATCCGAATTACTTTGATTGTTACTAACTCATGTCTTTTTCTTTTTCTTTAACAACAGTTAATCAGAAAGGGAATTTAAATAGGATTTTTTCCTAAATTTTCAGGTAATCGTAAATATAGCTACAAAGCCCTATCATTACACGATCACATAGCCAAGCTTTGAGAAATCGTGTAAACATGAGCGCATTTCCGAAATCATCTGATAGATCAGCCACGGTACCCCCAATAGACGCTGCAAATCTGGGAATTCAGTTGAGCGAGATGTTAAACAAATTCAGTGAATTGAGCGAAGAAATGGCAACCCAAAGGCGCATGATTGACCAACTGGTTGCTAGCAGTGGCGGTATCCAACACAACCCCATGTCTATCAATCAACCTGAAATAGAACACCAAACACCTCTTCTGCCCCATACCCAAGTTACCTTTGTACCATCCTTGACAAACGTACCCGAAGAGACTTTCACTTACCCCGCTTCTAGTTTTCCATCTACTTACCCCCATAACATCCAAGTCAACTCGGCCAGTATTCAAATGCCTCAGAATTGTCCAGACTCTCAAATACCTCATCATACCACCACTGAGCCTTTCATGTTGGATGTTGCCCAAGGGAAGGTGGAAACGGGTGAATCCTTCGCCCCAATAGACAAAAATCTGTTGAAAAGATTGGATAAATTTGATGAATTCATGAGAAAAAATCAAAGATTGAGCAAGGTTGGAGGATTGGGTTATGATGAGTTATGTCTTTTCCCAGACATGCAATGGCCTTTGGGTTTTAAAATGCCCAAATTTAGTAAGTATGATGGAACTGGTAACCCCAAGACGCATTTAAGACTATTTGCAAATAAGTTGGGAAAACCAATCGATGATGAAAATTTGCCAATACGTTTATTCCCCGAGAGCTTGGAAGGCGATGCCCTGGATTGGTATTCCAATTTAAAGCCGGAGGAGATGAGAACTTGGTTGGACTTGTCCACAGCATTCGTAAGGCAATATGAATACAACTGTGAGCTGGCGCCAACGAGAACCACACTTGAGAGTACTAAAAGGGAACCATCTAAAAATCATAAGACATATGCCAAACGATGGCGAAGATTGGCGGCCAAGGTGGAACCTCCAATGACAGAAGAGGAAATTGTCCGTACATTTATTAAAGCCCAGGATCCACCGTACTTTGAGGAGATTTTTCGCATGACTGGATGCTCATTTGCGGCCATTGTTAACAAATTGGAAGAATTTGATGAGTTAGTGAAGGCCGGAAAAATTGTTAATGTGTCAACATTAAAGATGCAACTGGAAGCTCTGCAAGGCCAGAATAACAGTGGGAAGGAGTCCCAATTTAAGGAAAAAGAAGGGGAAACTGCTTTTGTGTGGGATCAGGGCCCCTTGACCAGACCTAGATTTTCGAACCGCCTCACTTATTCATCACCCTACCCATATTACCCAAACTCCCGTCCTATCTACCATACTACCATTAACCATCCTCGACCTCGACCAAACTATCCAAATGTACCCACACCACCCTTTCAAATTTCTCAACCCAATCTTCAAACTCGACCTCGTTCTCCTTATAATCCAAGACCTGTTCAGCCAAAACAACCGAACTTGTCCTCTAAACAGAAAAATCCGAAAACCAAACCCATATCGAACTTTCACCAACCTGGGTCGATCTATCGATCAATTATACGAGCAACTCAAGGCTGCTGGTAAAATTGGCATGGTGCCTCCTCAAACCTACTCTAGGGGCAAGCCTGCTGGCTATGATCCTCAGGCCATTTGTGCACATCATTCTGGAAATCCTGGCCACTCTACCAGAAATTGTCAGGCACTAAGGCATAAGATCCAAGACATGATTGACGCTGGGGACATAATTTTAAAGAAAAATGGGAGTCAGGAACAAGTACGAATATGAATCCCTTTTCCGAACACAAGGACACCACTTTTGAGGCATTTATCCCCAGTAGGGAAAGTTGAGAATCCTGGAAGGATTAGAATTAGTGAGATTCCTCCCTCTTGAAGGGAATTTTTGATAAATTTGGGGGGTTGTCTTTGGTTAAAATCCATGAAAATCATTCATACATGTGTTTTTTTTTTAACCATGTTTTTGTAAATAGTTTTCAATCAAGTGACTTTTGAAGACACATCTTGTTTAACAAGTAACATGCTATTAAGTTTGATCTTTATTTTGAAATGCAATAAAATGTACAGTTTTATATATACTGTGCTATTTACACATTCTTTTCAGAGGCTGCCAAAGTTTTTTAGTTGAGGGAAGAAGAAAGTTCCCAGCTTTATATGTTTTCCTGAAAGTTTTTTGTTGTTGTTGCAGAAGCTTGTTCATTCGTAGCTTTGCATGCATTTTTGCATGGAAAATGTTCAAGAAATTATACTTTAACCCCTTAATTGATGTCTAACGCTACTATGGCCTATAAAATTGGAAAAACTAATCGATTTGGTCCCTCTAACATGTTACTTCTTTCTTTAACATGACTTAATGTAGACTTTGGATTGATTTTAGTGAATTTGTGTGATGTTTTAAAGGTTTAATATTTGTTAATAGGTTTATGATTTATGATTTGGTTTTTTAGTAGAATTTTGGATAATTTGTTGTTTAAATATAATGAATAGGTTTCAACTCCTCTGTTATTCTTGGTTTTGATGATCACAAAGGACTTTGAAATGTTTATCTAACTCTCTTCAAATATAAGTGTTTTTTGCCTATCAAAGAATCAGGTACGAATATGTCAAGAAATGAAAATCAACCAAAAGAAGAAGCAAAAATAGGACACTCATGTCGGACGTCCTAAGGAATTGGTCGGACGTCCGAAAGGATGAAGATCATTAAGAAGAAGATTCTGTCGGACGCTCGTGAGGAAGCATCGGACGTCCGGATGGATCGGACGTACTCCTCGGACGCACATCGAACGTGTCGGACGTCCTAAAAATTCCACAAAATGTTGATGACTCTCTGCCAAGACTCTGTCGGACGCTCGTAAGGAAGCATCGGACGTCCTGAAGGATCGGACGCATGCTTCGGACGCACATCAATCTCATCGGACGTCCTAAAAATTCCACGAAGATTTGATAACTCTCTGGACGACGTTCGGACACAGAAGCTCGGACGATAAAATACCATCGGACGTCCGAACAACAACTTGACTGATTTTCGGACGATGGGATCGGACGATGACTAAGACGTCGGACGTCCGACAGCTCCAACGGCTAGCTGACTCTTCATCTGCCTTCTATCCGTTGGAAGTATTAATGAAGCCCATTTTTGGCTCCCTTTAAATACAAACGATTCTGATTCAGAAGAGGACTTTTGCACACTTTGTTTACAAGATCTCAAGAGATATTTTAGCTAGAAAATAGTCTCCAAAGCTAGATTTGTTCTCCAAGTGGTGTGAATTTCTTGTGAGCTTTTCTCTTGTGGTTGAAAGTTTCATTAGTGTAGCTTTGTTGAGGGTTATCTGAGTGATTGTAAAACTTCTTAGCTTGACTAAGTGAGGCTTAGGGCAAGGAGGAAGTGCTCCCTCCATTGTACATCTAGTTGATCATCTTTCATCAAAGAGAAGTTGCTCAACCTAGTGATTGGTCTTCAAGTTTGAGGAAAGCTTGGTAGACAATCGGTTTGATATTCTATCTTATTCTTTTTGTTTAATAAAACTCTCATTGCTTATCTATACTTGTTTTTCGAATCAATATTGCTCTCTTCTTCTAATCTACTTGATTGATCATTATTAGAAAAGAAGGTAAATTTTATTAAGCAAAAATTGCATAAATTTGATTAAGATTTTAATCAACCTAATTCACCCCCCCTCTTAGGTTGTCTTTGGGCCTTACATCCTCTTTTGTAAAGTCTAGCATTTGATTTTGGTAGATTCCATTTTGAGTCACTAATTTTAGTACCTCATCTTAGAAATTATTAATTATTTTAATTAGGTTCTTTTCCGCTCTAATTTCTTGCATATAGATGATTTCTTTTATAAAATACGTGAAGTGATTTCATTTTGTGTTTAATTTTCATTTCATGTTTAATTTTCATTTGTGTGTTTAATTTTCGTTTCATATAATTAATTGTTAATTAAAATGATACCTTGACCCCTTTTTATTATTTTGGAGGGTAAATAAGTAACTCGTCCCATTAGAACATCAACTCAAGGGAGGTACACTCTACCCCTTATTTTCTAATTTATTTGACCTTATGTGTCCCTATGTGACTTTATGTGCTTAATTGCATGCCTTTTGAATGTGTTCATTTTATTTATTTATTTATTTGTTTTAATTTTTGTATATTTATTTAAATTTAATTTGTAATTATTTGGGAAGGCAATTAAATGCCACAATTGTAATAGTTAGGTATTTATTTTATTTTCCCTTTTAGATTGTAGTAGGCCCCCCTCAAATGTAATAGTTTGGGCTTATTTGCTTTGTGTGATTTACATGCTTATGTGCTATGTGTTACCGCTTTCTTAGGGCCTTGCATCTAGATATCATGATTATGTGTTTATGTGATATTATGTGTTTACATTCTTTTATTATATTTCACATGATTAGTTAGTTATGTTTAATGTGTGACGTTATCACATTAGTCCAACGCTAGTTGTGATTCATTTCTCGATACCACACTAGTCCAATACTAGTTGCGGTTCCTTTGTTCGACTTCTCACTAGTCCAACGTTAGTGAGAAAATAGAAATATGGGCTAGTCCAATGCTAGACCCTTAGGAGCCCTTCGAGCGTTAGATCATGATTGTGTGATAAACTCACTTCATCTCATGCATATTTTACTTTCTAGGGTCTTTTATCATTTTTTACATGTTCCCCTTATACACACATCCCTTATCCCACATTCCCCTTATGTATATCCCCTATCCCATATTCCCTCCTATCCCCTATTTTTATATTTTCCTTTATATAATCCTATGCATGAGACATGACATTAGATTTGCATTTCATATAGGGAAAATTAGAGATAGGTTAGTACATTTGCTTGATAGATTAGGAAAGTACCCCTTGAGTATGGGATATGGACGAGTTTGGCTTTCTACCCTTAGCACGCTCATATTTCCTCTGTTAAAGGGAAAATTGAGTCACGAACATTAGTCCCCCGTACCCGACATGATGCATTCCTTTAGGACATGTATATTTGTATCATTATGATTATTTTTATTATTTTCCTTTTCTTTTCTTAGAGTCTCATATTTTTACGTTATTCGTGACTTCTTCGAAGAGTCTTTATTGGGCGTCACAATTAATGTGATTGGTACCAAGTAAGGTTTGAAGATACATTTCAACCTCCCGACACCCTCCTAGGTCCAGGGTTTGCATTCATATAGTATATCCAAATGTGATAAATCTTTAGGTTAAAATAAGAAAATCTTTGGCTAAATCACGCAACTAGCCTTGGCTAGGTCGAAAGGGTGCCTCGGATTTTTATCCTTGCCTTCCCTTTCTTCAAATGTGACTCCCGAACACTTTCTCTGATTTTCGTAAACTTAGGAGTCGTTTAAAAAGGGTTTTCCATAATTTTATCTGAAAATTCTTTTTAGATGACTTGGTACACCTTAATTCTATACCAAGTGGCAACTCCGATTTTTGTTCAAAAGCCCTTTTTAAACTAAAATTTGGGCCCAAATCGTCGCACTTTCAAACCCCATTTAGGCCCTTTTTCTTTATTTATTCTTTACAAATCAAAAATCATTTATTTAAAATTGAATTAAAAATTTATTTTTCTTATAAAAAAAATGGGGCGCGACAGTTGATTCACTACGAGAGTAGGTTTCGCATACATTAGGAAATTATGCCATAACTAACGAAGATAATAACATTCAATTAACCGATAATTTCATTTGCAAAAGTACTTCAAAATTTCATACCTCTAGGAGCTTTCTATTGTTATTTTTATTGCTTTCATCTCATATTTATAGTGTAGATTTAATTTGTTGCACTTATGATAGTCTAAATAAGAAACAAGTTTGAAAACCATCAGTAATTAACAATCTTTTTTGTGGGTTCGACCCTTAATACTTTATATCCAATCACGACTCGTATACTTGTGAAAAATCACGTGTGGTGTGAGGACTCATACTTTTATTCTTAATTTCACTTATTTTAAAATTATTTGCGTTGGTGTTATTTAATTTTATCATTTTAGCATGAATTTTACTTAAATTGTATTTTTACCGTTTACGTGTCAAAATTTTTCAAAAGTCGCACCGCACCGGCATGACTAATTGGGGATTTGGAGAATTTATCTTGGACTAGTAAGAATGAGTATTAGTGGTGTAAGAGAAACTACCATGGAAGATTAGTATTTGAGTGTAGCAAACAAGAAGGAAACTAGTAGTGCATGGCACTATTCGAGCTACTATTCCTAGTTGACCTTTTACCCACCAAAAAGCTAGCTTTCTTCTCACCTTAACATCACAATTCAAGCTTCATCTTTTCTCCTTTTTCTCTCTCATTTGGCCGAACTTCCAAGCTCCAAAAGAAGAGGAGAAAAACTCCAACTTCATCCACAAAACTTGCTCCAAGAATTCATACAAAACCCTCAACCTTTTGGAAGTTGATCTAGCTAGAAGAAAGCTCTTACCTTGTGGTAATTTCTTGGTGGTTTGGTGATGAAAATCTTGGCTCTAACTAGGGTTCAAGAAGCTTTGGAGAGGTAACAAGTTTCACTTCCCTTGATCTTTAGTTTTATGCAAGAGTTAGTAGTGGTTTTTGGTTGTTATGCAAGGGTATTTGAAACTCTAACCAAAGCTAAGCTAGATGACTTGAGGAAATCTTTGTTTTCTTGATTTACTCTTAGGTAGTGGCCTTGAGATGGACTTTTAGGTAGTGGACTTGAGGATTCTTACTTGTTTGGTTGTTATTTTGTGATTTCTAACTTGATTTTTGGCTTGAAAGTTGGAGAGAAAAATGTGAAGAGGATGAGAGGAGATGTTGTCCGAATTTTACTGATTTATTTCCCTTGGTTAAATTTCAAAATTTGTTGCTAAAACTACTGCAAAAATGCTTTTATATGTTGGATTGTATGTGTAAAAATTATTTCTCAAAAATCATTTCATTTGAGTGGGTGAAAGATAGGCTAAAGAGAGAAGAAACCAAATCTGGAATTTTAATCAGGGAAGTCTGCTTGTCCACACTTAATAGAATATAAATTTTTGTTCAGGAGTCAAAATCAAGTGTCGTTTACAGAATTTGAAACCAGACTCCGAGAGCTTTCAACGGTATAAAATTTTCCCTACTAATTCGTTTTTTGTGAGTCGTAGTGAACCAGCAAAGTGGACTGATTTGCTCTTACTGTTTACCCGTGAGACTTGTACAGCTGCATCTTGTAGCTCATTTTCACTCCTCTTGTGAAATGAATTTGAACACAATTTTTTTTGATGATTTTTAGTACTTTGAATGTAGTTTTCAACACCGTAAACCACACTAAATTTGGCCTTGTGTAGCCCTAGTTATGCCTTGATTTCCAAACTGTGTTGATGCTCTAAGGCTGGAAATCCGTGGATCAGGTTTCAAAAACTAGTTTTCGTAAAACTGTTGTAACTTGGTGTAGCGAATTCCAAATTTTATTCTGCTTATTGTGGTTGAAACTAGACATGAAGTTCTTTAAGTGTTATGAATTTCAGAGGCTAATTCGGTTCCTATGAATTTTGCTAAAATTTCAAATTTCACTGAAAAATAGAGACTGTTTTGCCCTGTTTTAATGAAGCAGCAAGTTGGAGCTGATATTTGAATGATTTCTGATTTGAATCTGGAAAAAATGTCTTCTAAAGAGTTTTATTACATTGAATCTAGTTTCCAACAGTGTAAAGTTTCCAATTTTTGGACTTACGAAACTCAAGATGTGATTTTTCAAGTATTGTCTCACAATGTTGGAATTTTCTAGTTTCAAAAAAATGCCCTTCTTAAGAACTTCCAACTTTCCTTTGAGATTGTTAATCCATTTTAAGTTTGATTTCATGGATGGATACAAGGTTTCTTGTAACTTTAGACCTTCATTTTGATTTAAGCCTCTCTTGATACGTTTCCTTGGTTGCCTAAACAAATGAATTTTCTCTCTTGTATGCTAAGCGACTTAGTGTATACGTGAGTGATGGATTAAGGGGAAAAATTGGTCTAAAAGTGGTTTGCATTTAGTGATGGCTGGTTGATATTTCCTTAGGTGTTCAAGAAGGTTTCGAAAGGAATCCCAGTGCGGACAATTAAAGGACTTACTTGCTCGCTTGCTTTTGGATTTGGTGAGTGTCAAGTGCATGACTCGTTGCATAATACTTGGATCGCTTCTTGTTGATTATGTGAATTACTTGTCGAGACGAGTGTGTACTTTATCTCACTCGTCCTCTCTTGCTTGACTTGATAATTGACTTGTTCGTACTTGACAATTATACTTGTGCTTGTGCTTGACTTGGCGCCGATTTGAGAGCAATCTCATCGACTTATACTTGAACTTGTGGGCCCCAAAATCCAATGGTTAGCCATTCAACTCAAGTCGGCAAGGGCTTGGTTGAGGAGTTTGGTGAACCTTGGGCTCGTGTACTTGACTTGTTTGGATATACTCGAATAATATCACATCTTGTTTGACGTGCGGGCTCGGCAGGGGGTGTAACGGTGGACGGAAAAATTGGGGTTCTACGGACTTGTTACTTGCTCGGTTGACGGAGTGTCAACACTTGAAAATTGTGTGACGAACCCACTTCTCCTAAGGGCGAATCCTAGGGTATCGGCGGGCCACCTGCCTAACTCTCGCGAGGGCTCAATACGAATCAATTTTAAACTTAAGGGTATCTAACCAATAATAAAAGTCAATATCAAGAAAGGAAAAGTCGCTTCCTTAACTAAATATTCAAATCTTACATCACGAAATTTCCAAAAGTACATCAAATCCCCAAAAATATACAACCACCATAAGTCGACTAATCAATTACATCCAAAACTCTAATCAAAAGGTAATCAAGTCAGTTTCCCCAAAAATTCTTTTCATTCCGAGCTCCTGTTAAGAAAAACAAACTAATGGGGTGAGTTAACGCTTAGTGAGGCCAAGAAAATCATGCAAGCATGTAATAGAGCAAGTAGAAGAGAGCATGAAAGAAAATCGAGACAATAATAGTAAAGCTAGAAGTTTCAAGTAATTAACATTTCAAGTAGGAAAAGTAAGCAGAAACAATTAAGGATACTGGAGCTCTCAGGAGCTAAATCCACGCAGTTTGGTCAAGGTCTTGATCCAAATATCTCACGTTGACTCTCCATCAACCGAGCAAGTACCAAACCCGTCGACTCCACTTTCACCAAATTCCGTCCACCGTTACACCTCCTAACCGGGCCGAACGTCAAAGGTTTTGATATTACTCGAGTATATCGTGGCAATACTACGCGAGTATACCAAACAAGATCTCAAAAGATCAAGTTTATGATTTCTCATGGTTCACCAAACTCCTTGATCAAGCCCATGCCGGCTCGATTCACAAAGTTAGCTAATGAGTTTGGGTGTCCCCTACGAGTACACGTATAAGTCGATGAGATAGCTCTCCAATCGACATCTAGTCAAACACAAGTAAAATTTCAAGTATGAGCAAGTCAATTATCTAATCAAGTAAAAGAGAACAAGTGCGATAAAGTACACACTCGTCTCGACAAGTCCAATTCACATATTCAACTAGAAGTATTTCAAGTATTATGCAACAAGTCATGCACTTGACACTCACCAAGTCAAAAGTAAGTGAGCAAATAAAGTCTTTAGTTGTCCGCTCCGAGATTCCCTTCAAAATCCTCTTGAGCGCCTGAAGAAATAGTGATCAACCATCACTCACATATACTCACAACCACTTATCATTCAAGGAAGAAAGTGCACTCGCTTAAAACTTAAGACAATGGCTTACAAGAGCTTTAAATCCCTCGAAAATCGAGATTCAAAAATGAGAATTTAAAGTCACAAGGGAAACTTGTATCATCTATGAAATCAAGTTTAAAACGGTCTATCAATATCGAAAGGGAGTTGGGTGTTCTTTAAAAGTTCATCTCTTAAGGAATCCGGAATTTTCAGCTTTGCGCGACCATACTTGGAAAATCAGATCTTGAGTTTGGTAAGTCCAAAAATGGAAATATTTATACCTTAGAAACTAGATTCAAATTACTAAAACTTCCCTAAAAACACTTTTCCAAGATTCTAACCAGAAACCATTCGAATTTCAGCTCAAAGTTGCTGTTCATGAAGACAGGACATAACCAGTCTTGGTTTTTCAGCAATGTTTGAAAATTCGGTAAAATTCACAAAAAGTGAATCAGCCTCTGAAATTTATAATACAGCAAGAGTTCCAAATCAAGTTTCAAACACAATAATCAGAATTAAATTTGGAGTTTTGAGCAACAAGATATAATAGTTTGAAATCAGGGGATTTCCAGTCACCAAACTTCAACATAGTTTTGAAATCAGACCATATCTAACTCTACACAAGTCCAAATTGAGAATGGTTTATGGCGTTAGAAAATAGATTCAAAATGCTACAATTCATCAGAAAACATCATTTTTAAAATCCTTTCACAAGTGAGATAAAATCGAGCCACAAGATGCAGCTTCCCAGTTGCTCTCGGATAGACAGGCAAAACAGGTCAGTCCACTTTGCTGATTCGCTATGGTTTACTCAAAGCGAACTAGCAGGGAATTCTTATACCGTTTGAAAACTCTAAATGTCTAGTTTCGAATGCCCAAATGACACTCAATTTTGACTTTTGTACAAAGAGTTATGTTCAGACAAAGTACCCCTGTCCACTGTCCTGGTGACCATTTTCCAGATTTCTTCCTTTCACCAAAACTCATGTTTTGTGTAGCCAATTGAAATGATTTTCGAAAAACACTTTCTACACACATAATACAACATATATCAATCAGTTTAGCAGCCAAATAATCAACAAAAATTTGAAATCCAAGCAAGGCAACCAAACAGAAATTTCAGCCAGCACCTCTCTTGGTTTTCTTCCAACTTTCACTCCACTACCAAGACAATATCAAGTTATAATTCACATAAATAACAACAATCAAGAAATATCCTCAAGTTAGCTACCTCATAGGTCACCTCAAGGCCACTAGCTTAGAATATAAAGCAAGATAAAAGTTTCCTCAAGTCCACTAGTCTAGAATCTTGATTAGGGCTTCAAACCCATGAAATCCATCCACTAAACTTTGTATAAATTGAAAGATTAAAAGAGGTGAAGGGGTTAATTTCCAAAGCAACTAAACCCTAGTTGGTAGTGAGAGTTTCCTTCAATATTTCACCAAGCAACATCTCAAGCTTTCACCTTTCTTCTAGTTGGAGCAAAAACCCATGGAATTGTGAGTTGGATGACGAAGAACAAGCAAGATTGGAGTGTAAGAGATGAAGTTTTCTTTCCCCCATTTTGTTTCCCTTGCTCGGCCGAAAAGAGAGAGAGGTGAAGGAGTGTTTGTGGTTTTGAAATTTGTGGAAGAAAGGTGTTGGACAAGCTAACTTAAAGTTGCAAAAAGTCAACTCTTAATAGTAGCTAAATAGTGTATTGTACTTCTCTCTTGTTTGGTACACTTATACACTAATCCTCTAAGGTAATTCCTCTAACACTACAATTACTCATACTTATTAGTCTAAAATTAATTCTCCATGATCATTGCACTCTTGGACTAAACATTGCCTTGAAAAACGTGTGTTCCCTATTCCGTACTAAACGAGCTGTAGAAAAATTAAATTTACTAGTGAGACATTTTAAAAATATAAATGAGGCATTGTTCCATGTAAATGGATTTAAAATGGTTGAAATAAATTATTCGGAGTAAACGGTTGAATAAATAATTAAATAAGCCAATAAAATAAGATAAAAGTAAGCAAAATTCGGGTCTTCACATCCTTTTTTCGTCCTCGAAATTCACACATGGGATAACATCATACCCCTTAATAGCTAGGTTTATCAAATCAATCAACAACTTACACTCTCCAACCCATATTTCACAATTTCTATTACCCAATTAGCAATTAAACTTTGATCCCCGATAGGCATTTCAACTTCCAAGTCATAGGATAATTTAATTGGCCTCACGTCTATCCCACTCTTGAATGTAGGGTTTGCAAAAGTGTGTGTCGTACCATGGTCTCTTGGAACCTTAGCTAAGCAAATTCCACCAGTGTCAAGTACTTACTCCAACTTTCTCCAAAATCCAAAATACATGATCTCAACATGTCCTCAAGGGTCTGAATTATCCTCTCTGACTGTCCATCAGTCTGTGGGTGGTAGGTAGTGCTAAAACTAAATTTAGTTCCTAGCATTTCTTGCATCTTCTGCCAGAACCGAGAAACAAACCGAGGGTCTCGGTCAGATACAATACTTATTGGTATCCCATGTAGCCTTATAATCTCGTCCAAATGTAGCTTAGCTAGCTTCTCTAGTAGGTACTTCATATTAATCGGCAGAAAATGAGCAGATTTGGTCAATCTATCTACTATCACCCAAACGGTATCGTGACCTCTTTCAACAAGTGTAATTTTTTGATCATCAATCCTGTTACTTGCACTTGACGAATTAAAGTATCGGCTACCACATTAGATTTTGGAGAAGCTGATTTTGATTGTATTTTGGTTTAATTACGGATATAAATAAATTAATCGACTTTTGGTGGTTGTATTTTGGGAAAATTTGATGTAACTTTTGACAATATTATGATGTCGACTTGAATGACTATTGAAGGAAGCGACTTTTCTTTATATTAGTTTTCTTATTAGTTGATTAGTTCTAAATTATAATCTTGACATGTATCGAATCCTAGCGAGAGCTAGGCAAGTGGCCCGCCGAAACTCTAGGGTTCACCCTAAGGAGAAGTGGGGTCGTCACAGGTGGTATCAGAACCTATGTTTGAATTAGTTGGACAATTAGGAGTCCTGATCTTGTAAAAAGCATACGTGATAGTATGAAGCATTGGGATCTAGTTTATTGAGTATATTTGAGTTGTCTAAACTTTTAATTGTAATTGTAGGTCATGGAAGGAAATGGTGGAAATGAGCCATCTTCGAGACGTCTTCCAGTGATCCGTTATCGAAAGAGGTCCGGGGGCGCTCTTTGGATGTGGAATCCAGTTCGTCGAACTAGGCCTTCATGTGATTGTTGGAGGACTTACTTGTACCCTAACAACGTGGTGCTAGTATTATACGATGAGTGTAGGCAGTTATCAAATGCGAATGGAATAGTCGAAGAGGATAATCGAGAACTGAGAGCGGCTGTTGACGCCCAGACTGCTAGGATTCATGAACTGGAGACGGATGTACTTGAGGAGCGAAACAGAGTAGAGGCTCTTTGTAAGTAGTTTCAAGAGACTAATCATCGGCTTACTAGGGTAGTACAAGAAGTAAGGGATCGAACTGAGGGAATATTGGCTGAATGTGTGACCTTGGTTGAACAAGTAGTAGATGGCAAGGTATTTGACGGGTGACAGGAGAATGCAACTCCTAGTGCTGAAGATAAAGATGACCCTACTGAAGTAGTTGAAACTTCTGGATCTGCCAATCACTAAACTAGTAGTTTATTCTACTTTAGCAGTTTTTGTCCAGAATAGTTGGGGTGGTGCTTGTTCTAAGGCTATTGTATTTTGTGTAACTATGCCACTTATCTTTTGAAGCACTTGAACGTTACTTATGATGTGTTTGACTTTGTTGTTCTATGACTTTTAATCTATGCTATGGGATGTGCATATTTGCAATTATTTTTGTGTCTTACCTATTTATTTTTCGTCTTGCATATTTAGAGTGTCACTTTAAACTTCACTTATGCATATTTATCTTACGTCTATGCCTTTAGAAAATACTAAAATTATGGACGGTCTAAGAAGTGGAAGGGGTCGAAGGCGTGGGTTTAGGTAAACCCAAACTCAAGGGAATGACCAGGGATCGGCAATTGGACTGAACCAAGAGCAAAGGAACAAAGGGGATAACCAAGTAGCTACCGCTATTAATTGTATGACTGATATTTTAGAACGGTTAGCTTATCGTCAGAGTCCAAGACCTGTTAACCAACCTGGGGTTCAGGAGAGAGGAGAGGATAGAGTTTTTGAACGATTCTTAAAGTTTGTCCCGCCTAAATTTCTTGGAGGGCCTGACCCAGAAGTAGCAGAGAATTGGTTGGAGAGAATGACTAATATCTTTACCGCCTTAGACTATACTGAGGAGAGGCGAGTGAACTTCGCTAGCTTCTAATTTGAGGGCGCGTCACGTGCTTGGTGGAACGTGATTAGGAAAAAATGGAAAAGAGCACTGACTCCTTGGATTTGGAAAAATTTTGTGAGAGAATTTAATGAGAAGTATCTCCCGCCCATGATTCAAGAAAAGAGGGAGGAGGATTTCATAAAATTGAGACAGGGGACTTCTAGTGTGGCTGACTATGAAGAGTGATTTAGTAAAATTTTTAAATTTGCTTCGGAGTTAGTGGCCATTGAAAGAAAAACGATAAGACGATTCGTACAAGGACTAAATGTTAAGATTCAAGAGGGGTTAGCGGCAGCCCAAATTTCTACTTTTACAGAGAGTTTAGAAAAAGCACAGCGGGTTGAGAGTGTAAAGGTGCAAGTTAGGAATTTTCGTGCACAGAAGAGAGGAGTTTCTAGTAACCTTCTTGGACAAGTGAATAAGAGTGCTCCACCTCCTAAAATGGGAAGAGGAACAGGAGTGTCGCGCCCCATTTTTGAAAATAAAATAAAAATGAGTTTGATTTGATTTTTGATTTATTTTAACAGAAAAATGAATTTTTGATTCAAAAAGAAAATAAGTAAAGAAAAATGGGTCTAAATGGAACTTTGAAAATGCGACAGTTTTGACCCAAAATAAAGTTTAAAAAGGGTTTTAAATAAAAACAGGAATCGCTACTTGATATTGAGTTAAGATGTACCAAGTCAGCTAAAAAATGAATTTTAAATAAAAAGTAGAGAAAACCCTTTTTAAATGACTCCGAATCTACGAAAATCAGATAAAAGTGTTCGGGAGTCACATTTGAAGAAAGGGAAGGCAAGGATAAAATCCAAAGCACCCTTTCAATCTAGCCAAAGTTAGTTGTGTGATTTAGTCAAAGATTTTCTTATTTTAACCTAAAAATTTATCACATTTGGATGTACTATATGAATGCAAACCCTAGACCTAATGTATCGGGGTCAACATGTCTCTTCGAATTTTAGTTGGTGCCAATCGCATTAATTACGATGCCAAAAAGTGATTATCTGAAAAGGTCATGAATATGCAAAAATGTGAGACTCGAAAAAAAGAAAAAGAAAATAACAATATACAAATATACATGACCTAAAGGAATGCATTATAACGGGTGGGGGCTATGACTCGTGACTTCAATTTTCCCTTTTGTAAAGGGAATACGAGCGTGCTAAGGTTAGGAAGCCAAACTGGTCCATATCCCATACTTGAGGGGTATTTCTCCTATCTAATCATGCAAATGTACTAACCTAGTTCTAATTCTTGAATGGAATGCAAGTCTAATGTCATGTTTTCATACAAAAATGTAAGGAATATACATAAAAGGGGAAATATGGGATAAGGGATATAAGTATAAAGAGGGATGTCATGCAAAAATGATAAAAAACCTTAGAAAGTAAAAATATGCATGAAAATATAGTGTAGTCACACAAACATGATCTAGTGTGTGGAAGGTCCCTAAGGGTCTAGCATTGGACTAGCCCATATCTAAGAGTTCTCACTAGCATTAGACTAGTGAAAAATCGGAACAAAGGGCCACAACTAGCGTTGGACTAGTGTAGATTCGGGAAATGGACCGCAACTAGCGTTGGACTAGTGTGGTGACGTCACACATTGATTATAACTAACTAATCATATAAAACATAATAAAAGCATGCAAACACATAATATCACATAATACATAATCATGATATCTAGATGCAAGACCCTAAAAAAGCGGATAACACATAACACACAAGCATGCAAAACACACCTAGCAAATAAAACAAATAAACCCCTAACTATTACATTTGGAGGCCCTAACTACAATCTAAAAGGGGAAGGAATAAAATAAATAAATAAAATAAATACCTAACTATTACATATTCTATCTAAATACATATCTTGAACCCCTAACTATTACAACTTGGCATTTAAATGCCTTTTGAATAATCAAAATTGAACGAAATTAATTAAAACAAATAAAGCGAATAAATAAATAAATGAAATGAAAACATTCAAAAGGCATGCAATTAAACACAAAAAGTCACATAGGGGCACATAGGGTCGAGTAAAATCAAAATAAGGGATAGAGTGTACCTCCCGTGAATTGGTACCCTAATGAAATAAAACTTTATTATTTACCCTCTAAAAACAAAGAAAAGGTCAAGGCATCACTTTAATTAACAAATAATCATATGAAATGGAAATAAACACGAAATTGAATCACTCAAGGTATTCAAACAAACTAAACAATCCATATTCATCAAATTAAAACAAACAAGAACTCAATTGAAAGAATTAAAAAAACTTGAGGGATCAATTTATTATTATTACAACTATTAAGGATCTAAAAGGAAATAAATTAGAATTAAGGACTTAAGGTGAAACCTACCAATCAAAGATAAAAATCATAAAAATTAATGAAAACCAATTTGCTACGATTAAGCCACAAAAACACCAAAATTCCAAAAAGAATCAAATTAAAACTATAAATCTAGAAAAGGTTACTAAACCTTCAAATTCATCCTAAAATTTATTAAAAATCTATCCAATAATCATGTTAAGACAAATTAAAGAGAAATGGCATGTTAAGGGGACAAAATTGATTAAGTCATTTGATTAGTTAGGCCAAAGTAGCATTAGGCAAAAACCAAGGGGCTAGAATGCAATTCTTGGAAGATTTCCATGCAAAACTTCATGCAAAATTTTTTTTACGAAGAAATCTTCTACAACACAAGCTTTTGGCAGCTGATGAAGCTTTCTGCAGCCCAAAAAACCAGCTGCAACTTTCATTTTCAAACGCGGACTTTAGCCTCAAAACACAATTTTGAGCAAACCTTTTCAACCAAACATTAAAGTTTTAATCTAAACAGTAAGACCACTGGAATTTAACATCCAAACATGCAAAAGGAACCTCAGAATAGGATCACGAAGCTTTTGTAGCTTTCTCCTTTCTGGTTTCCTTCCACTGCAACGTGCGGCATTCACAAACCCAGCTTGCAAACACAGTCAAGTCCCATTTGAACTAAAACAAACAAAACTACCACCTAAACTTCTCACTTTGTAACATGAAATTTTTGGATTTAAACACAAAAAATTAGAGAAAAGGGGATGCAAGCATCGAAATAACATTCTGAAATTTTTCCAGCTATCATTTTCTACCATTGCTGTGTTCATGGTGATGCGATTTTTCCATCCAAACCCAACTAAATACAAAAGCAATGACTCCGAGCCCATGTTGCTAACAATTACCCAAATACAATTACCTATTTTCGACACATTCAATGATGCAACCAACGTAAAAAATGCAGCAAAGATGAGAAAGAAAAGAAACTTGTGATGAACGTGTTAGGGTGGTTATCTAAATTTAGCCTTCGGTGAAAACCATCACCTATTAAACCCAAAATCTATATGGTGATTATTAAGAAATAAATTAACAGGAAAATAGCAGAAGTGTACCTGAATCCATATTGACAAACTTGATACTTGAATCCTTAGAGAATTTGGGGTGGCCTTCCAGGTCAACACGTATTCGCCGATCCTTGAGAGAGCCCTTTAGTTTCTCTTTGGTATCTTTCCTGATGATGGGATATCAGGGAAGAGATATTTTGTGGTATTAGGAAATACGACAACTGGAATAATCCGTGTGACCTGAGGACCATAACTGTGACAGCCCTACCTTCCCCTAAGGCGAACCAAAGGGGGTAGCGAACTGCCTGCCTAGCTCTCGCGAGGACTAACGGGACAGTGTAAAACGATCTAACACGTTCCGGCACATACAAGCGCGCTTAGACAAGTCAAAATTACGAAATAAAAAAAAAACGAAAACGGAGTTGGCAATGAATAGTAACTGACACGTCAAAATCCAACCAAGCATCAATCAAACATATACATCTTGAAATTTAGCATTTACATACCAAAAGGACATACCCAAGTTGTCCAATAAGTTTATACAAGTACGGTTTACAAATTACAACTCAACATTTTTGGTTGGATCCAAAATGCACTTAGAGTTTGTTCAAAAGGAGCTATTCAAAATTACATTAACATAAGCTCAACTCGGCAACCAACATTCATGGACTTTCCAAAAGTATTCAAATTCCTGTAAGGAAAACAAAAGGAATAGAGTGAGCTTACGCCCAGTGAGATACTATCACTCAAGCAACCAAGTTCATATAAGCATAAGACTTTTCACCCCAATTCATTCAATAAAGAAGTAAACCAAGATCACACATTAATAAAATTGGTAAAAGGATACGGATGGCTCTCAAGAGCCCCTTTCCAGTGTATTCATATACCATCAAGTAATACAGTAAACAGTCGTATAGAGGACATAAAGAGTGAGAGTGATCAAGTACACTCTCGCTTTAATCCATTTTCATGGTGCAAGTAACATTCCAAAGCATCAATTGCAAGTATAGCAAAGCCACATAGTAACAAATAAGTGAGTAGTACACTCACCAAGCAAGTAAATGATATTTCATGCACTTCCGCCCAAAGAGCGTCCCGACCCACCGTCACGTCCTAAAACATTCAAATAATCACAATAAGACTCAATTACAAGTCATAACCCAAATCCACATACTACCAAAATAAGGCTCCAAGTAAACGTTTAAGTACCAAAGTAAGTTAGGGAAAATCCGGAAATGCAAGTTAAGCTCCAAGACCTAAAAACAGTTTTGACGCCATTAAGCGTATTGGACACAACTGGCCCTACGAGTATCGGATGGATGTATACTATACACTGTTTCGAAACTAACAGAAAGGGCAACAATGTTGAAGAAGGCCACTCAGTCCAGTTTGTAGTGCAACTAAGTCAAAATCGCAATGTACCAAACCAGAACCGTATAAACAGGTTAACAAAGCGCATTCTGGTTAACCAACCATAAGTCAGGCTACCAAAGTCCAATTCAAGTGATTCCAAAGCCATCCGAAAGCTAAGATACCAGGATATTTTCTTAAGAAGACATCAACAACCAAATCAATCGTATTCCCAATCAAATTAACCAAATACCAAAGCTGATTACCAAGTTCGGACAGAAACAGGGCAGCAGGGGTATTTCAGTCTTTTCACAGGCTACGCTTCTCCGATTGTCCTGAAATTTTGCAGGCATCTATAAAATATCATTCCATACAACTTTCATGTTTTAACCCAAGGCTAATTCGGCCTCTAACTATGAGGAACAGTACCGGGTAGAATGGGTTGGATTGAAACCCTAAATCCGAATTTTTCCGTTCAATGCGGAAATTTTCCGCAAACAACCACAATTTACGCATTCTATCTTCATTCTAGATAATTTCCAACCATCATACATGGCCACACAATAGTATTCATATGAAAATAGAAAAAATCATGATTAAATAGAAAATGCACCAAATTCTACCAAAAGTCATGAAACAACACCTAAAATCATCACTTCACCTCACACATGTCAATAATTAAGCATTATTGAGTTACAAGAAAGGTCCCTTAGTTACTCACCTTAACAACCCAAGAACAAGAGCAACTTAGCACCTTAATCCTCCAAACAACTTCACTAATCACCTCACAACCACTCACTTAAGGGTTTTTATGGAGTAAATGCAAGATTAAACGGTTGGTTTGTTGGATTTGAGCAAGATTGAAGCAAGAAATTGGAGAGCTTTTCCTTTCTTTCTTCCTTGGAGAGGGCCGGCCACAAGCTTGCAAATTTTAGGTGATTTTTGGGTCAATTTTTTGATTTATTTGGTAAAAGGTGAATAGTGGTCAAAAGTAAGACTTAATCATATGGTGACACTTGTCACCCTATTTAATGCATGCATATCCCTTTGTTTCCTCAACTCTAATCCATATGGTATCCTCTAATTATCTCATAACACCCGGTAAATTAAACCCAGTATCCAAAACTTAACCTAACTGGCCAAATTTTATCGAACTTTCCGCACTTGCGGGTCCCACGTCCGATATACGTTCTTAATTTCTCAAAAACTAACCAATACTAGAAAAATCATCTAAAAACTATATTTACTCATAAAAATTATCTAATAAAAAAAATGCAGAAAAGCATGCAATCAAATAAAATAAAACCTAGAAACTGAGAAAATTTACGGGGTCTCACACTCTCTCCCATTTAAAAGAATTTCGCCCTCGAAATTTCTCACCTTAACTCACGAAAAGTTCTGGATATTTCGTTTGCATCTCTTCTTCCATCTCCCAGGTAGCTTCCTCTACCCCGTGATTTTTTCACAATATCTTCACTAACGGAATTTGCTTGTTTCTCAGTTCTTTAACTTTCCGGTCAAGTACTTGTACAGGTTTCTCGTCGTAAGTGAGCGATTCATCTATGTCAAGCTCCTCCGGTTGCAAAATATGGGATGGGTCGGGATAGTACTTCTTGAGCATCGAGACGTGGAAGACGTCATGAATTCGAGAGAGACTGGACGGCAGCTCTAGTCGATATGCTACCGTACCGACTCTCTGGAGAATCTTGTAAGGTCCGACGAACTTTGGTTGCAATTTCTTTCCTCTACCCGCCATAATGCTCCGTAATGGTGTGACTTTAAGAAACACATGGTCCCTAATTTCGAACTCCAAATCTTTTCTTCGATTGTCTGCGTAACTCTTTTGTCGGCTTTGAGCAGATTGGAGTCGTTGCCGTATCAATTTGACCTTTTCTCGCGCCTCCTCCATCCATGGAATAGTTGTTGGATCTAATGCCTTTCTCTCGCCAACTTCGTCCCATTAGATCGGTGACCGGCATTTTCGTCCATATAGTGCCTCGTATGGAGCCATTTGAATCAACGAATGGTAGTTGTTGTTGTACGCAAACTCTACTAAGGTCATGTGTTGACCCCAGTTGCCTCCAAAATCCAGAATGCAAGTCCGTAGCATGTCCTCGAGAGTTTGGATTGTTTGCTCCGATTGGTCATCCGTCTGAGGGTGATAAGTCGTGCTCAAGTTGAGTTTAGTCCCCAGAGTTTCTTGGAATTTCTGCCAAAACCTTGATACAAAACGGGGATCTCTATCGGAGACGATGCTCACAGGAACACCATGTAGTTTCACTATCTCATCCATGTACAGTTGGGCCAACTTGTCCATGGAATACTTCATGTTTACCGGCAAGAAATGGGCCGACTTGGTTAATCGATCGACGATCACCCAAACGGCATCGTGTTCTCATTGGGTTCGCGACAAACCTGAAACGAAATCCATTGTGATGTTTTTCCACTTCCATTCGGGTATCTCAAGGGGCTGTAACAAGTCCGATGGTTTTTGATGCTCCGCCTTAACCTGTTGGCAAACGAGACATTTTTGCACGTATAAAGCGATTTTCTTTTTCATATTGGCCCACCAATAGGTTCCTTTCAGATCTTGATACATCTTACTACTACCCGGATGGATCGTGTACTTGGACCGATGAGCCTCCTCTAAGATCTCCGTCTTCAACATTTCATCTTTAGGCACCACCACTCGGTTCCGGTATTTTAAAATACCTTCAGGACTGAAGTTGAAAGCAGTCGTTTCCCCTTTTTTCACCTTCTCTCCCCATTTTCGCACCATAGCATCCTCCTTTTGAGCTCATTTAATCCGCTCTAATAGGGTGGATGTCACCCTAATGTTACCAAAAATCACTTTATGGCTCTCTAGGCAGGGTTTCCACTCGCAAACCGATTCTAGCAAATCCCACTCTTTAATCATTAACTCTGCTACTTGAGCCTTGCGACTCAAAGCATCGGCCACTACATTCGCCTTTCCTGGATGGTAGTTGATGGTACAGTCGTAATCCTCCAGAAATTTCATCCACCGTCGTTGCCTCATGTTCAATTCCTTCTGTGAGAAGAGGTACCTAAGACTCTTATGGTCCGAGTAAACCTCAAAGGTCACCCCATATAGGTAGTGTCTCCACTTTTTCAGCGCGAAAACCACGGCGGCTAGCTCTAGATCGTGGGTCGAGTAATTCTGCTCGTGAAGTTTCAACTTCCTAGAGGCAAAAGAGATCACATTACGATTCTGTATTAAAACGCATCCCAGGCCTTCTCGTGAAGCATCAGTATAAACGGCAAACCCATCAACTCCGTTAGGCAGGACTAAAACTGGCGCCGTAGTCAACGTTTTCTTTAACTCCTAAAAACTCGCGTCACATTTGGCATTCCACACGAACCGACCATATTTCTTCGTTAGGTCGGTTAAAGGACCGACCAACTTAGAAAAATATTTAATGAAACGCCGGTAATACCCCGCTAAACCTAGAAAGCTACGAACCTCGGTGGGGTTTTCCGGCCGTTTCCAATTGGTCACAGCCTCTACTTTTGCTGGGTCAACCGAGATGCCTTCTTGGGAAATTACTTGCCCTAGGAAACTAACATTCTCCAACCAAAACTCGCACTTACTGAACTTGGCGTACAATTGATGCTCCCTTAGGGTCTGCAACACAACTCTCAGATGCTGCTCATGCTCCTCATGAGTTTTGGAGTAGACCAAGATGTCATCAATAAAAATAACGATAAATCGGTCCAAATAGGGCTTAAAAACCCTATGCATTAAATCCATGAAGGCGGCAGGAGCATTGGTTAGTCCAAAGGGCATAACTGCGAACTCGAAATGCCCATATCTCGAGTTAAAAGCGATTTTCGGAATATCCTCTCTTCTAATCAACAACTGGTAATACCCCTGTCGGAGGTCCAGTTTTGAGAAGACCACTGCTCCCTGCAGTTGGTCAAATAACTCATCAATGTGGGGCAGTGGGTACTTATTCTTAACCGTGACGTTGTTCAGGCCCCGGTAATCAATACACATCCTCAAACTTCCGTCCTTTTTCTTTATAAACAACACAGGGGCTCCCCAAGGAGACCCACTTTCTTGAATGAATCCCCGCTCTAGAAGGTCTTGTAATTGCAACTTTAGCTCCTTGAACTCTGCAGGGGCCATTCGGAATGGGGTTTTGGAGATAGGTAAGGTTCCAGGTAGCAGGTCTATCTTGAATTCTATCTCTCTTTCCGGAGGTAGAGCTACTAACTCATCAGGGAATACATCCGAAAATTCCCTTACTATATGTACATCCTCTACTTTCACTTTATCTGTGAAGTTATTGATTAGAAAGGCTAAAAATCCTTGTGCCCCTTTACTTAGCAGTTTTATAGCCCGAATGCCCGAAATCAAAGCAGATCAGGCTAACCTACCCCTTATATCCAACCTTAGAGTCGCCTCCCCAAGAATACAGAACTCCACCACTTTCTTCTTACAATCTAGTTGCGCATTATACTTAGCTAACCAGTCCATGCCCAGAATCACATCATACCCCTTGATGGATAGGCTTATCAAATCTCCTAATAACCTCTTCTCTCCTACCCACACTTCACAATCCCTATAAACCAGACTAGTAACCAACCGATGATTCCCCGTAGGGGTACTAACTTCTAGGTCGTATGGTAAACTAGCAGGTTTTATATCGATGCCACACATGAAATCAAGATTAACAAAGGAATGAGTGGCACCTGGATCTACTAAAACTTTGGCAAAGCGGTGGAATACATGGATCGTACCTTCTACGACCTCGGAGGAATCTGGGACCTGTTGGGGTTCTAACGATATACTCGAGCTGGCACCTTAGGGGGGGGGTTATATGAGGTGTTGATTTGATTCGAAAAGATTACAGCTCTGGTAGTTTTGTTGTGCCGCAAACTTGTTGCTGAATCCTTTTGCATAAAGTTCTTTTTCCAGATTTGCATGCCTGTTTCGGATTGGGTTGGGTCAAAGGTTAGCATGAATGTAGGTCATTACTGGTGCACTTTGAGTCTGAAAGTTTGTTGGAAACTTGTGATATGATATTGCTGAAAATTCAAGTTGCAGCATTCTCTTTGTTTTTTTTTCCTTGCAATTGACCACCAAGTTTTGGCCATTCCATTTGCGGGTTGATCTTATGTGGACAGAGGGGTTGAATGAATGAAAATGGGTTTCATGATTGGGTTTAAAACATTTGAATTATGCCCAAACACTTGCTGGAAAAAGCACTTCAGTTTTGCCGAACCATGTTGAATGATTTTTCCAGATTTGCTATGCTAGATTTTGCTAAGCTCCTTGCTTATTTAAATGTCTGGGTCATGTGTCTTAGTGTTTAGTTCGAGTTTTGGTGGTTTGGTTTAGAAGTTTTGGTTAAACTCTGGTGTTAGATCTGAAGTATGCGTGAGGAAGCAAGGTTGCAACAGTTTTTCTGGTTGTAGAAAGCTTCATGAAGTTTTTTTTAGAAAGTCGCATGATCTCATTCTGTGTTTTGCTTGTTAGGATGTCAAGATTGTATGGTGTGTTGTTTAGCTTGAAATTTGGATGATTGAATGTTAGCTCTAAATCTGGTGATCGAAAATGGAACAAGATGCGGCAGTTCTAGCTTGTTTTAGATGCAGAATGCTATTTCACATTACTTTGCATGAACTTGCATGTAAATGACTTTCAGAAATTGCACTTTGACCCCTCAAGTCTCCCCTTGTCTCACTATGACCCAACCAATCGAATAATGTCTTCAATTTGGTCCTTGATTGCTTCAATTTTTCAACTCCAATTGATTGTTTTGCTTCAATCAGCTACCATGCTTTTTCAATTGCGTTTAAGTCATGACTTTAGGGATTTTACGATCAAGTGAGCTTGTGATTGCCTATTTCCTTTAATTTTGCCAAATAAATTGGTACCTTGACCATTTCTTTTATTTTGGAGGATAAATAAGTGATTTCACTTCATTTGGGCCCCGATTGCAAGGGAGGTACACTCTATCCCTCACTTGCACTTTATTTTTCCTACGTGCTCCTATGTGTTATGTGAATATGCCTGTCTACTTCGCTTTCTTTACCTCTTTGCACGCATTTACTTACTTGCTTTTATTTAAGTTTTATGGGGTATGTGTACACCTCTTGGCTTGTAATAGATAGGGCTCGGAGAGCATCTGGTCCATTTCCCCTTCCCCTTGGTTGCTTTTATTTAAGTTTTATGGGGTATGTGTACACCTCTTGGCTTGTAATAGATAGGGCTCGTAGAGCATCTGGTCCATTTCCCCTTCCCCTTGGTTGCTTGTTTTGTTGCTACATGTTTAATTGCTTTAGTAGGCTCTTGCATCTAGTCGAGCATGCTAAGTGCTACGTGCTACGTGTTTACGAGCGTTTTGGCATGTCTACTTGCTTTCATAACCATGAATGAATGGAATGGATGAATGTACGTCACCACACTAGTCCAATGCTAGTTGTGGCTCATTAGGCCATCCCTTTTTGTTAGTGCATATTTGCATGTTCACTACATGTCATGCATTTTTCTTAGTTTTATCATTTGGCATGCTCCTCGAGCCCCTTTTCCCTCATTTTAGGATTCTTTGCATCTCATGCTAGTTAGGGTACATTTGCCTGAAGGGTCCCTTCCGATAAGGGAAACGAGCGAGTGTGGCTACTCGATAGCCTTAGCACGCTAGTTTCGCCTTCTAATCAAAGGGAAAATCAAGTCACGATTTAGGTCTCCCCGTACCCAATATGCATGAATTCCCTAGGCTCATGCATTCTCAATCCACTCTATCATTACACTTTCACTTTTGTCTCATTTGCACACATGCACCTTTTTATCACTTTCACTTGCACACGAACCCTTTTATCTTCATTTGCACACGAACATGTTTATCTTCACTCGCACACGAGTACTTTCATCTACATTTGCACACCTTCACTCTTATCTTACTACTTTTATCATTTTTCTCACTTCACACAAACTCACACTTTCACATGGCATGCATTCCACTCATTTTTCACGTCATTTAGGTTTAGGTGTGACCTCTCCAAAAGGATCATTGTTGGGCTTCACAATTAATGTGATTGGCACCACTCAACCCTTGAAGAGAAATTTCCCCCAATACCCCTAGGTCTAGGGTTTTGCATTCATATAGACATATCCAACACGCGATACATACCTTGGGTAGAAAATTAGGGAAAATTGGTTTAAGTCACGCAACTAGCCTTGGCTAGGTCGAAGGGGTGCCTTGGATTTTTATCCTTGCCTTCCCCTTCGTCAAATGTGACCCCCGATCCCTCTTTTGGTTACGCAGACCCAAAAGTTCTCAAAAAGGGTTTCTTTACTTTTTTTTTATTCAAAAACAAAAATCATTTTTGGGTGACTTGGTACACCCTAACTCTATACCAAGTGGCGACTCCATTTTTGATACAAAAAACCCTTTTGAACTTCACTTGGCCAAATCGTCGCATTCAAAGTCCCATGGCCTTTTACTTTTCATTTTGCACACGTTCACACCACACACACCATCACACATTCACTCAATCGAAAAGTGGGGCGCGACATCCACCTTAAATTTTCAAGAGATCAAACCATACCAAGGTCAGAGTGTAAATAAATCCAAACTTTATTTATGCATAAAATATCCTTAAATCATTAATAATCGAAAAGTATCATAAGAGCATTTAAAATATCAAACTCCCATTAAAACTGTACATCATTTATCAACATGACACCCATATGAGCAGTATGCTCATGAAACATTTTGGGTGGCAATCTCTTAGTAAGCGGATCCGCAACCATGGAGTTTGTCCCGATATGCTTTATCGATAACTGTCCACTCTGTACTCTTTCTTTAATAACCAGGAACTTGATATCTATATGTTTAGATTTCGTCGAGCTCCTGTTATTATTGGAATATAAGACTGCTGATTTATTGTCACAAAATAATTTGAGTGGTCGTTCAATACTATCCACTACACGTAATCCTGTGATAAAATTTCGTAACCAAATTTCTTGATTGGATGCCTCATAACAAGCCATAAATTCTGCAGTCATAGTGGAAGATGCTATGATGGACTGTTTAGCACTCTTCCAGGATATGGCACCTCCAGCCAACAAGCAGACATAGCCTGACGTTGACTTCATAGTATCTTGGCATCCAGTATAATCGGAATCAGTATACCCAATGATCTCTAACTCATCTGACTTCCAATACGTGAACATGTAATCCTTTGTTTTCTGTAAATATCGTAAGACCCGTTTGGTTGTTTTCCAATGATCTAATCCAGGATTACTCAAATATCTACCCAACATTCCAGTAATGTACGTAATATCCGGACGCGTACATACTTGAGCATACATTAGACTCCCTACTGCTGACGCATAAGGAATCTTTTGCATCTCTTTTTCTTCAAAAGCATTCTTGGGACACTGTTCAAAACTAAATTTGTCTCCTTTAGCCACAGGGATATCACCTGATTTACAATTTTACATGCCATATCTTTTAAGAATCTTTTCGATATAGCCCTTTTGTGATAGCTCCAATATACCCCGAGAGCGATCCCGGTGTATCTGTATACCTAACACAAAAGATGCATCACCAAGATCTTTCATTTCAAAATTTTTGGTTAAAAATTTCTTGGTTTCATGCAATAGATCCATATCGTTGCTGGCAAGCAAAATGTCATCAACATACAGTACCAGAAAAATATATTTGCTCCCATAGAACTTATGGTATATACAATCATCGACTAAATTCATCTTGAAACCAAATGAGATGATCACTTGATGAAATTTGAAATACCATTGTCGAGACGCTTGTTTGAGCTCATAGATGGATTTTTTAAGTTTGCAAACCATATTCTTTGGATCTCCTGATACAAAGTTTTCTGGTTGCACCATATAAATTGTTTCATCAATGTTACCATTGAGAAACGCTGTCTTTACATCCATCTGATGTAACTCAAGATCGAAATGCGCTACCAATGTCATAATAATTCTAAAGGAGTCCTTTGAAGAGACTGGAGAGAAGGTTTCTTTATAGTCGATACCTTCCTTTTGTGTAAATCCCTTAGCGACAAGACGAGTTTTGTATCTTTCCACATTGCCTTTCGAATCCCTTTTGATTTTAAATATCCATTTACAATCAATGGGTTTCGCACCTTCTGGCAATGGGACAAGATCCCAAACATCATTGTCCTTCATGAATTTAATCTCCTCATTCATGGTATCGATCAACTTTTGAGAATTTAAACTTTTCATGATTTGACAGAAGTTGATTGGATCATCTTCCATCAATCCAGAGTCATTCTCATGTTCTTGGAGAAAAATAATGTAATCATCTGGCACTGCTTCTCCTTTCTCTAGTGGATCTTCTTAATGGCACTGGTTCTTGGAGAGGAAGAGTTTGTTCTTCTATAACAGTTTGTTCTTCGACATTGTCTTGATTTGTTATGTCATGATCTTATTCAGGAATAGGATCCAGAACAAGATCAATGACACCTGTGAGAATATTAATATATTCCTCTTTAAAGACAATGTTCCTTACTGTATTTTCTCCCCCAAACTCGACATCCTCAAAGAACCGAGCATTTCCTGTCTTAAAAATTGATTTAGTTGTGGGATCATAAAACTTGTAACCTCTGGATCTTTCAGAGTATCCAATAAAATAACAACTAACTGTTTTTGAGTCCAGTTTCTTTTTCATTTGGCCTGTAAGGCCTTACCTCAACTGGACACCCCCAAATATGCATATGCTTTAAACTGGGTTTTTTTTCCTGTCCAAAGCTCATAAGGGGTTTTGATAGTTACTTTAGTTGGAACTCTATTAAAGATATATGCTGCAGTCTTAAGTGCTTCACCCTACAAATATCCGTATGTATAAGTTCTAAGACGTCTGAAGACCTATTGGATTCAAATCTCCTTTGATTGGTTTGTTTTTCTTTTATACAGTTAATACAATCATCAAAATCTGTAAAGTTTAAGGGGTCGAGAATTTCATTTGACACAAGTCTTTCCATTCTTCATTTGGAGATATGTCCCAATCTCTTGTGCCATAATGCAGCTGAATTCTCATTGGTTAATTTTCTGTTTACTCCTCTAGTACTCAAATGCAGAGATTCATTAAATGAGGCAATCGTATCAATTAAATATAGATTATCGTAATGCATTAAAGAACCAGAACCAACTAATTTTGAAACATGAAACAATTCAAATTTTCCATTTTAAATGAACAAAAATAACCAAATTTGTCTAAAGTAGAAATAGAAATTAAATTTCGTCTAAAAAATGGTACAACAAACGTCTCATAGAGATCCAAATAAAATCTGATTTTTAATAATAATCTAAAAACTCCAATTGTCTCAACTTGAACTGTTTTGCTATCGCCCACGTAGATATATCTTTCATTATCATTAGGCTTTCGGCAATTCAGGCAACCCTGCATAGATACACTGATGTGAGTTATTGCACCAGAATCTAACCATCATGTGTGTCTAGGTACCGAAGTTAAATTAACTTCAGAACAAACCAAATTAAGAAGCATACCTTTCTTAGCACGCCAATCTGATAGTTGGTGCAATGCTTCTTTTGATGCCCTTCATCTCCACAGAAGAAACAACTATTCTTTCCCTGATTATTTGATTTCTTTTGTTGTTTCTTTTGTGGTGCTGTACCTGTATTCCTTTTTCTTTTTTCTCTTAAGTTCCTTGCTTTTATTATTAGTGGTTGACACCAGATGAGCACTTTCTGTCTGCTCTTGCTTTAACCTTTTCTCTTCCTCTACACAGTGTGAGATGCGTTCATTTAGAGACCAAGTCTCCTTTTGATAGTTATAACTCATCTTAAACTGGCTAAACTGTGTAGGAAGAGATATTAAAATCAAATGCACTAGTAACTCTTCAGAGAGTTTCAACTTAAGTGCATTTAATTTCGAAGCAAGATGAGACATTTCCATAATGTACTCTCTGATATTGCCTTTACCACTATATTTCATTGAGACTAGGCGTGTCAAGAGCGTACTACCTTCAGCCTTTTCGTTCTTGACAAACCTTTTTTCAATGTCCTGAAGGAACTCTTTAGCGGTTACAGTCGTTTCTGACATTGTTCCCCTGAATGCTTCTGGAACGGCCTTTTTAATGATCATAGACACAAACAATTTGATCTCTCCCACCTTTCATTATTTCTCTTTTTCATCAGAAGTACTCTGATTTGTAAGAGGTGGGGGAGAATCATCCCTTAACGCAAGGTCGAGATCCATTACTCCAAATACTATCAAGAGATTTTCATTCAGGACTTGAAGTTTGTGCCATTCAGCATAGGAATGTTATTGATGTTGGCAGTAATATTTGTAAGATCATTCGCAACTGAACAGAAAACATAATATAATTAAAACAAGCTCACATAAATCAAAACAATAATAAATTCAAATAATGGTAGTCCCATCTCAAGATACCGATGTTCCATTAACATTTTGTCTTTGGACAAAAATATTAACTTCTAAGTGATATCTTGGTGCAATAATAAATACTGATAATAATAACATGTCAAAAATAAATTTTTCTTTGGGCCAATTTATAAATCACATGTAAAATTCAAATAATTATCACGTATTTATTACCACAAGTGCACATGTAATTTTATTAAATATTGATCTTCCTTTGGGTCGATCAATATTCATAAAATTACTAGTACCCAACTAATTATATTTTAAAATAAATTAATTTTCATAATAGAGGTCACTTTGGTGATATATTATTTCAATTAATTTATTTCAATATATATATAATCATACAAATATTCAAATTTAAAATTATACAAAATTTTGATCAAAGTCAACTTTAGTCAACTCCGATCAAACCAATCAATTGGATCAAGACTTATTGGACCAAAGGTCCATATCCATAATTTGACCCAATTTATCATGCAAACCAAAAAATTTCTTAAAGTCCATGTCTTATAAAATTTATATATTTAGTGGGCCAAACATACGGACTTTATAGGGCTTGAATGTCTTATTAACTTTATTAGGGTTTGCTTAAATTAAAGAAACCCTAATTTCCTTAACATAAATATATGCACATTAGCTCTTTTACCTAAGAAATTCGGTCAAATAATTCAAGTATTAATCAAATTGACAAGAAAATATTCACAGTTTCAATTTCTATCCATAAAGTGGAGAAAATGACGAAGGACTTCCTGAAACCAGGAAACAAATTTGCTTACATCATCAAAAGCATGCGGATCCCACAAATATTATGCTATCCAACGGAGAGTTTCACAGAATTGATTCATGCATTCTTTCTTATTAATTTTGATCCTTAAAAATAGAGAAATTAAAAGAAACCCCATGTCTGCCATGTGAGAAACCAAAACAGAAGCCGAAACATGAATTACCACAGAACATGACTAGCAAAGGAACTTGACTAAAATGGACCCACTGAATTCCATGTCATCAAAGCTATGAGTCAATGGCATGAATAACATATAGCAATCAATCTGGATTCATATCATGCCATTCATCATGCGGCGCCGACAGATGCATTTATAGTCAAAATTCAAGACAGCCACGATGCACCAAGAATTTTCTTGTTTAATGGCCTATATGCATATATATCAAAACCGAATTCACCAGACAAAAAATATGTATGTTGATACATAAATTACTAAATCCAAATTATTTCCTAATAATCAACCATATGGGCTCTGATACCACTTGTTAGGGTGGTTATCTAAATTTAGTTTTTGGTGAAAACCATCACCTATTAAACCCAAAATCTATATGGCGATTATTAAGAAATAAATTAACAGGAAAATAGCGGAAGCGTACCTGAATCCATATTGACAAACTTGATACTTGAATCCTTAGAGAATTTGGGGTGGCCTTCCAGGTCAACACGTATTCGCCGATCCTTGAGAGAGCCCTTTAGTTTCTCTCTGGTATCTTTCCTGACGATGGGATATCAGGGAAGAGATATTTTGTGGTATTAGGAAATACGACAACTGGAATAATCCGTGTGACCTTGGGACCATAACCCTATTTATAGGTAACATTTTGTTACCTTTTGGAGCCCTATTTCAGCCCATCATAGAAATAGGAACCCTTAAGTCTCTACACATTAAAGGCCCACATTCTATTAAATACATTAAGCCTAAACTATATTTGATTACTTTAATTGGGTTTAACCTTAATTGACAGTTTACAATACATAATTATTCACATATAAGTCCAATGTTGGATTAAGGATCCAACAGAACGTACACATAGTATACCAACTGAACATCACAGACTTCAAGCCCAAATCGAAAACTTCAACAAACAAAAGGCTTGTCAAAACGGCTGCACACTCATGTGTTCTTCTTAAGCATAACAGGTCACCCCATTTCAAATAGTGAAAGAAAAGTGCGAGCTAACACCCATAAAAGAAAAAGATAATCACGGAGGAGCAAAGGGAACTCAGTCATGCGACCTTCTGCAAAATCTGGGTTGATGCAACTTTTCCTAATTGTTTGAACTTCAGCAAAACAGCCTTTAGTTATTCACCTAAATGTGTTTGTGTGTGAAGAAGCTCAAACAAAATCTACCAACTTCGACAATCGAAAATAAGTGCAAGAAACTTCAATTTTTGCTCGAAAACATTTACTTCTTCTCAGCAAACTCACAAATGCAGTCATCTTAAAAAATATGCAGCGAAGATACAAGAGGATGAAACTTGGTTTGAACATGCATATGGCGTATTAATTGGACAACAAATCCCAGATTTCAATCAAATTAAAAGATTCAGCAACAAAACCAGAACAAGACTCCAACATCCGAACAAACCAAGACAGATTCAAAATGGAAACGGAACATGTCACTTTTCTTCACAACCTATCCAGCATTTCAAACGGACAAGCCATGTAAATGTCCTTTCTTTTCAAAGCTAGGATCTTGCTACTAAACTACAGCCTAGGAACGAAATATAATCAATCGCCAAACGAATTTCAGACCCAAACATACCCATCATACACAATAACAACAAAAAGGCAACATCTTTGAGCTATAACCATAAACCAACATTGCAACTCTTAACCACATTCACCGACTCATGATTCAGCATAGTTTCATGATTTATTGATAAAAATTATCTATAGAAAAGGGAAGGGAACCTTACAGTGCTATTTTCTGATGGATTTTTAGCAGTGAGGAAAAGAAGACTTGAGTAGCAGCTCCTCTCCTTCTTTTTGGTTTGACCAGAAACCTCCAAGCTTTTGCCCAGTCGTGACTCCCTCTTACTTAGCTTGTTGGGTTGCCCTTTTCTTTCTCAAACTCGCCCATAACTTCAGTTTTACTTTCACTTTCTCAGTTTTGTTCTTCACTCACGTTTCCCTTTTTCCTCTGTTTTTCCTTTCACTCTAGCCGCCAACCTTTCCTATTTCACTCCCTTTCAGCCATCACCTTTCTTTTTTCCTCCTATTCCTTCTCTAAAAACCTTGGTTCTCCCCTTTTGTTCCTTTTATATCAAAATGACAGCTTCAAACCCTGATCTCAAGGGTTCTCCATAAACCTCAGCCCACCACCTCTATTTTTAGCCATTCGATTGGCTTTGTTTGTGTGTGATTCTTGAGGTCTTGATCAAGGCCAGCTGGAATGAGGTTAAAGTGATCCAATGGTGAAGAAAATGGGGGAAAGAAACGTAGAAAAAAAATGAAAAATGTTGCTGCATTCTGTACTGTAGGACTTGATAAGCCATGGGAAACAAAATGGCTGCACGTGCGCATGAGGTACCCACTTTTTTTTTTTAAATAACAATAATAAAGTGATTTTTAACAAAAAATGGAAATAAAATAAGATCAACTAAAAGATAATAAAATACTAAAAAAAATTTTTGTGTTTGATTGATGGTTTGTCCCTTTTTATTTTGTAATATATATATATATTTTTAAACCTAATTTTCATTACTTTCTCTTTTTTTTCTTCTCATCAAAATCAATTTAAGTAAACAAAATCCCCAACTGAAGTTATGTTGCAACAAATTTTCATTCATTGAATCTAAAAGGATTAAAACACATTTTTTTGTGAAAAATTTTCTTTTCCAAAATTTTAATTCAAGAAAACTTTGGAATAAAAATGAAACCAATGAGCCTAATATAAAATAATTAAAAAACTAAAAATTGAGAATACTAAAGCTAACAAATAAATCTAAAATCGAATTAAATAAGGAATGAAACTAAAAAGATCAAATGAGTGAAATTTTTGGTGTCTACAAGAAGTAAAGACATCTAGTACACCAAGAAGGGCTCTATCAAAATGAAGCCACAGTGGACGAGGTCAATCGAGGGGGACACCTCCTAGTGGGTAGGTCGTAACTCCTCAAGTTGTTTGTGACTATTGTAGAAAACCCAACCATAAAGAGAATGAGTGCTGGAGACAAACGAGAAAGTGTTTGTATTGTGACAGCACTGAGCATCAGATCTCGAAATGTCCAAGTGTACCGAAGGATGGAGGTAGTACTCAACGGCCAGACAAGTCGGCATCTAAACAATCTAGTGCAGGAGGAAGTCGATCGAAGGTGCCGACTAGGGTTTATGCATTAGACCATGAGCAGGTTCCCGATTCTTCTGAGGTCGTTGAAGGTACGATTCCTGTTTACCATCGCTTAACTAAGGTTTTAATTGACTCTGGTGCGACACATTCTTTTGTAAATCCTAAATTCATGAGTGGGGTAGATGTGACGACCCCACTTCTCCCAAGGGCGAACCCAAGGGTATCGGCGGGCCGCCTGCCTAGCTCGCGCCAGGACTCAAAACTTAAAACAATAAAAGCCAGAAATCCAAAAGAGTACTCTACATACTATATACAATCCCAAAAGAGTTATAATTTACATTCTCCAAAAGTACCTGCTCACACTATTACATCCTTATCACAACAACCAAAACCAAAACGTAGACCCTAAGGAGGGTCCTTAGACAAACCACCAAAACTAAAACAAAAACAAACATACGATATGTCCAACTATTACAATCAAACCTAACTATACTAGTGTATGTGTCAAAAGTCCCCGCGTCGGCCCCTGCTAAGGAAAACAAAAGGAAAGGGGTAAGCTATATGCTTAGTAAGTAAACAGGGGCAAAAGCATAAATTTCACGTAACAACATTTACATAGTAAGAGTAAAGCAAAAGCAGAAAAGTAACATCACATAATAAGGATACAGGTGGCTCCAAAGCCAGATCGTTTGCCATGTGTGACCTCCTGCCGACACTCCGTCGACCTCAACTAATGGTCCGTAGAACTTCACTTGTACACCCACCGTACACCTTATCACCCTCTCTGGCCAGGCACCTCACAAACTTGCTCGAGCGAACGAAATTGAGCTTGGTTCACAAGCTCGGGTCACAAACTTGGTCCACATAATCGGTGAACCGGATTCACAAACTTGGTGACCTCAAACCAGGTTGGACTAACTTCGACCAAGCCCTAACCGGCTCGAATAGTCCATCTAGGTCATGAGATCGGGCCCCAAACTCACAAACTTCACAAAATTTATTCAAAAGTCACCCCGAGCCACAAGCTCAAGGGGTTTAGTTCCAAAAAGATTCATATACATATGTCATGTACAAATATGTGCGCAAACTAGGGTTTAGGTCGAGTGCGATAAAGTACACCCTCGCCTAGGTACCCTTTTCATACTTATCGAACCACATAAACAACTAACACGTAAGAGCGGCCTGAATACTTACACAACGAACAAAAGAGCAAATTTCGAAATTTGTGCCGCGAAGAGTAGCTAGTAGGCCCCACCGGCACCACCTAGCTCACCACCGTCTGAAATAGAAGATTGCGTCACATAATATCATAAACGGCTACTAATATACCTAAAATAAACTAAACGGCAAAATCGGCACATGCAAGTGCAGAAACGGCAAAACGGAAACGGAAATGGCGGCCTAGCCACCTTGCCATCAAAACTGTTTTGGGCCTAATCGAAGCTACGAGTGTCGGATCAAGGTACATGAGGTACCGTTACGAAGCTAAGAGAAAAGTATATAACTTTCATGAAGACACCTAACTCCGGATCTGAACAGAGATGGGTCGAAAGTGCAGAAAACCGTTCCAGGAATTTGCACTCAGAGTAACGGACAGAGTATGTTTGCTGGACCATAACTCCCAGCTCACAAATTGAAATCAGGAAATTCCAGAGGCATTAGAAAGATGAGACATAAGGCTAAAACTTTGATGTTTTGGCCAAGACCTGAATCCACTCAGAACAGAACAAAAATTGAGTGTCAAAGTACCCGTCAGAACTGTCCTGATTCCAGGCAGTTCTGACGATCGATCTTGTTTTGGTCGTAACAGGAGCTACGGAACTCCGATTTCGACGCACTTTATACCGTTTCGAAGCCAAAACCAAGATCTACATTTATTATGAAGGATCAAAACCCAGATCGCACAGGATCAAAACCGAAAAAGTCACAGGCAGAAGCTAAACTAAAAAACGCACAGAATCTGATGGTCAAAACAGGCTTGAGTATTTCGTCTATAACTCAGGCTACGCTAATCCGATTGACCTGAAATTTTATAGGCATATTCAGGACGTACAAGGCTACAACTTTCATGTTTTGAGGAACTTCTAATCCGTATGCAACATCAGAAAAACAAATCCAAGTTCGCTCTGAACTGCCCTGATTTTCCAGTTTCGCCGGTTTTGCGCGCCGCAACCACGGTCCGTTTCTATGGTTCTTATGCAATTTTCTAACCAAATTGATCCCTAAAACCATACTTATATCAGTCTAGAGTGGTCTAAATTCCTTCACAAGTTAGCCCAAATCACCAAATACTAACCATAATCCTTAATCTAGTTTTACTTGCACCATAGGACTTGTTCTAATCATCCAACACACAAACTCTAACTCAATAGCCATAGGCTACACTAAACTAACCTAATGGAGTTTAGGGTTTCTTAACCCAAATCAGAATTTTACTAGAAGCCAACCAATCAAGTGAGGCAAATTATCAAACACACAACAAGGCAATTGCTCAATCAAAACAACTAAGGAAAGCATTAAAGCAAGAAACCCAAATTTTTCTCTCTCTTGACCGAAATTTCCAGCAGCATAAATCACCAAATATTAACCATAAAACTTCAATAAAACATCAAATTCACCATATAAATCCATAATCACAACATACCACATCATTTCCATAGCTTAGAAAGTAAAACCCCAACATTTTAACTTTCAAAGAAGATGATTTACCTTTATTCAAGCTTTGTAGATGATCACCCACAACAATCAAGTGCTCAAGTGGTTTCTCCAAGATCCAAACTCAAGATTGAAGAGCAAAAATGATGCACCAAAGCAAGCTTTCCTTTTCTTTTTTCTTTCTCTTCCTCTCGGCTCTACCTCTCTCTCTTGCTCTCCAAGTTTTTTTGTTTTGTCTAGTGATTAGCCTACAAGTCTTAAGGTAATAATAATAGTCAAGACCATAGGATATTTATTAAGCTTAGCCAATCACATAAAAGCTCCTCAATTGCACTTTTAACCCTTGCACTCCAACTTTCTCTTTCTTATACCTTTTCCCTCACACATTTGATAATCTTTCAATTAACTCCATAGGTCATAGCTTAATCTAATCTAAAACATGTAATCATGCTTAATTACTTCACTAATCACTTTCTTATTTTAATCACCTATACTTAAACATACTTTCTCCATATATAAAACAATTAAACAACAACTTATATAATATGGGCAAAATTAGGGTTTTTAAACCCAACTTAAACTTTCTAATAAATCATAACACTAAAGGTTTACTAATCTAAGGCTTGTAAACTAAAACGAAATCCTATTTTTACTCGAGCCAAAACACACACTAGAACACCAAATATAAATTATAGCTCGAACCTACAAATAGCAATACCTAAACTAGGGTTTACTCATAAGCAAAGTTAGGGTTTTCAATCTTAGCCCTACAACCTTAATTTAACCGCACAAAATAATGAATAACCCTAATATCAATTTACGAACGGACTGGGGCCTCACAGTAGACGTGAGGCCGATTAAGCTAGCATATGATTTGGAAGTTAAAACACCTACTGGGGATCAAAGTTTGATTGCTAATTTGGTGTATAGAAATTGTGAGATATCGGTTGAAGAGCGAAAATTGTTGGCCGATTTGATGGGTCTAGCTATTAAGGGGTATGATGTTATCCTAGGTATGGATTAGTTAGCTAACTACCATGCTTAGTTGAATTGTAAGACGAAAACGGTAGAGTTATGTATTCCGGGAGAGACAACCCTAAAATTAGATGTAAGGGGTAGACTAGTCTCGTCTGCCCTTATTTCAGAAATTTAAGTTAGAAAGATGTTGAGTAGGGGAGCTCAATGATATTTGGCCTTTCTTATAAATACTCCTGGTGATAAGGTGAGGTTGGAGGATATGCTAGTGATAAAGGAATATCCAGATGTTTTTCCTGAGGAATTAGAGTTATTGCCACTAGAAAGAGAGATAGCATGTAAAATTGATGTGATTCCAGGGGTAGCACCTATCTCTAAGACACCTTATAGAGTGGCTCCACTTAAATTGAAAGAATTGAAATTGTAATTGCAGGATTTATTGGAGCGAGATTTTATTAGAGAAAGTGATTCTCCGTGGGGAGCTCCAGTATTATTTGTTAAAAAGAAAGATGAGAGCTTAAGACTGTGCATAGATTACCGAGACCTGAATGATGTCACTGTTTAAAATAAGTATCCTTTACCGTACATTGATGAATTATTCGACTAATTGTAAGGGGCGGTAGTATTTCAAAGTTGGATATCAGGCAGGGTTATTATCAATTGAGGATTTTGGAAAAAAATATACTTAAGACTGCCTTTAATTCAAGATACGAATACTTTGAATTTGCTGTGATGCCGTTTGGGTTAACTAATGCCCCTGTAGCTTTCATGGATTTAATGCACCGAGTCTTTAAACCTTATTTAGATCAATTTGTGATGGTGTTCATTGATGATATATTAGTGTACTTTAAGACTTTGGAAGATCATGAGAAGCATTTGAAAATTGTCTTGCAAACCTTGAGAGAACATCAAATGTACGCCAAGTTCAACAAATGTAAATTTTGGTTGAAAGAAGTAACTTTCTTAGATCACATAATCTCTAAGGAAGGAATTAAAGTGGATCCGGCCAAAGTAGAAGCAGTTTCTAAGTGAAAGTAATCGGAAAATCCTACTGAAGTATGAAATTTCTTAGGGTTAGCAGGATATTACCGCAAGTTTATCAAGAATTTTTCTAAGATTGCGAGACCCTTAACCGAGTTGACTAAGAAAAGTGGAAAGTTTAAGTGGAGTCTTAAGTGTGAAAAAGTTTTCAAGAGTTAAAGAGACGATTGACAAGGGCACCTATTTTAGCCTTATCTAATGGAAAAAATAGTTTTATGGTTTACACAGATGCTTCAAAAGAAAGCTTAGGATGTGTGTTGATGCAAAATGAAAGGGTGATTTTGTGTGACAGCCCCACTTCTCCCTAGGGCGAACCCTAGGGTATCAGCGCACTTCTTGCCCAACTCTCGCCGGGACTCGGTCGATCAAAGAACTAGCAACTCAAGATAACCAGTGAAATATCTTCCAAATAAAGAGTGCAAACCTTAATTGAAATATAATCGCCACGCCAACTTTTCAAACTTAGAATATAGAGCTAAATTTCAGACTTACCATTCCACATTTAAGTTACATAGCATACATCGAATTTATGAATTCAAACTTACAAGAGTCAAAAGTAAAGTCATCTAAGGAAAAGGTTACAATTCGAAGTACAAGTTCAAGTAAAAGATAAAGCTACGAAAGCACCTGCCTCTATGTCCATCCCATATCTATTAAAGAAAACAAAGGGAGTGGGGTGAGTTAAAACCAATGAGGTTCCAAATAAATAGATACACACATAGTCAGATAAAGATGTAAGGTAAACAAGTAAACACAGTATTGTACTACAACAATGTAATCACAGTTCAATTCAAGGATACGGGGGGCTTCCAAAAACCAAATCCACTTGAGCTTGATCATACAAGAATCCCTTGACTCTCAATCAACGTTTGCATTTAAAGAATACAATGTCCGTAGAACTCCACTTTCTTCAATTCCCGTCCACCAGTCAACCCCCTTACCGGGCCCAAACTCCTCAAACAGTAAGTAGGTAATACTCGAGTATACCGGTTTCCAGTTTCAGTAAACAGTTCTCAAGGTTTATCAGTCTTCTCGACCAAACCCTTGCTGGCTCGATACGACCGATTCACCTATGAGGTTGGGTACCCAAATAGTGGCAGTAGTTGATGGGATATCACCCAAACAACACACATACAGTCACATATAGAGAAATCATATCTCATATCATCAGTATACAGAGTTTCAGTGGAATCAAAGGAGGTCGAGTGTGATAAAGTACACGCTCGCCTCAATTTTATGAAAACAATGTTTAGCTCAACCAGTCACCAATCAAGTATTCAGATATTTCACATAGATAGTTAACAGGTAATGAAACACTCACCTGTCAAGCAATGTAGTGTTCAAACGTCAAGTCCCTTGGTTACGTTCACCACCGATTCCCAATCCTAGGGCAACGAGTGAAATTGTTAACAAACTAGGTTCAATTCCAACCCAAATGTGAGCTCATTAGATGACCAAATGAGTGGTTAAATCTACTCAATTCACCATACAAGTTAGGCCTAAAATGCAGTAAAAGTTCATGAGAAAACAAGTTTGACAAGTGCAAGAAAGTTGGACAAAATAAAAGTTTCATTCAAACTCAAAGTGTTCTTCGCGGGTAAAATACTCGCGCCCGCGCAGTTTCAGGAAAACGGCCATATCTCACTGTAGGAAGGTCGGAATCAGGTGCCCTCAGCAGCGTTGGAAACTAGACTCAAAGGGATTTCCAACGGTAGCAAATGTACACTCTATTTCATCTCCTATCATTACCAGTAGTTCGGAAAAGTTGGCTGATTTTCCAGTCCTGGTCAGCCCTAAAACCCTAGTAAAGTTGCACTAGTTCTTGGTGCTAACTTCACTTGTTTTGGCTCAAATTCATCCAATTTAATCTCCTATGATTCATATATAGGGGAGTAGGATATCTAGTACCATTGTAGCTAAAAGTGCAACACACAAAAATGATTAAAAGAACCATAACAGTCTAGCCATCAAAAGGAACCAAAACAGTCCACCAGTGGTCCAAACAACCACTTTACTTGCTTCATTTCTATATTAGCTCACAAAACCTTAAACAAATGTTTAGCCAAGTTTCTTAGGCTTAAATAAGGTGCAAATGAACCATAAAATCAAGGAGAAACCTCCCCTACCAAACCGGTCAGCCAAAGGGAAGAAAAATAGTCCACTAGTTCACTTATGCCACCAACCTCCATCCTTTCATTGTTTTTCACTTAAACAACATGTCAAGTGTTATATCTAACTCAAAAAGGGTCTAAAACATGTTAATACATGAAGGAAAAATATGAACAAAGCTCAAACATTTCGTCAAACACATGATAGGCAAATCAACTAACCCTACTACCTCTTGTTTAGTTCAAGAATTTTAACCACAAACAACATCCAAACAACTTCTAGTTTGCCATCAACACTTAAAACATTTCATATAACCCAAGAAAATTAGGATTTAAGGTTCATGTACCTCTCTTGTATGAAGCTTGAACCACCAAAACAATCCACCAAAACCAAAGCTCCAAGCTTGAGACACACACTAGGGTTGGAGGGAATTCACTCTACTAACTCAAGCTCTTTCTCTTGTGGTTTTTGCTCAAGATCAAACTAGGGTTTTAAAAGCAAGAAGATGGAGTTTTCTTCCTTCTTTTGGAAGCTTCAAGGTGGACGAAATTATGGAGGAAAAGTGAAGTAAAGTTGGTTTAAATTTCCTCTAATCCTTTGGTCAAACAAGGTGGATGGCTAGGGTTTGGCTACTTGGCCCAATCTTGGCCCTTTCTTCCCTTAATCTTTAACCAATGATGTTTCTACCCTCCAAATGTTCCAATATCTAATTAACACCTCTAAACTATCATATAAATTCCCAACCACAAATAAAAGGGCATTTGGTCAAAGTGTGTGTGGTGAAACAAAACAAAACCAACTCAAGGAAATGTTACAATCCAAATAAGAATAATAAAGTGCAATGTAAGGAAATATTATAATGCATGTAGAATGCAATGCAAGGACATGTTATAAGTGATTTAAATCTTAGGGTAAGGCATGTAGTTTAGGATTGTTGTGTTTTAAAGTGAGGGTTCTTGTGACGCCCCGAAAAGAATGTGTGTGAGAACCCGGAAATTTTCTAATTTTCTAGTGTTTATTTTATTTAATCGCCCGCCTTTTCTGCATTTTCTTTATTAGAAAAATTCCCCAGATAAAGTTTATGAGCAAAGATAGTTTTAAAATGATTTTTCTAGTATCCGTTAGTTTTTGAGAAATTAAAAGCGTATTTTGAACGTGGGACCCGCAAGTGCGGTAAATGCATTATATTTTTGACAACTTGTTGGAATTTTGTATTAAATGATATTATTTTACAAGGTGTTAAGATATTTGTATTGGAGAGACAAAAAGATAAGTTTTAAACCTAAAGGTGACAAGTGTCACCATCTAATTCACTCTTGACTTTGACCATTTAACTTTACCTTTACCTTTACCAAATAAATACCAAAAATTGGCCAAAACATCTTCTTATTTCTCCTCTCTTGGCCGAATTTATTGGAGAGCAAAAGAAAGAAAAGCTATCAATTTCTTCCTTCCATTTCTTGCTCAATCTTGTGAATCAACCGTTAAACTTTCAAATTCCTCCACAAAAGTCACTTGTTTAGGAAGATTGAAGGTAGTGGTGGAGTGATTAGAGAAGGCAAAGGACTAAGCCATCAAATTTCTTGATATTTCAAGGTTCATGTCTAGCAATCCTTTCTTTGTTCTTGATTATGCTAAATTAGTGACTTGTGATGGCTAAAGAGATGGTTTGATGGATTATATCTTGAGTTGTGGTTGACTTGATGAAGTTTTATTATTTTTGGGGATTTTTCTGTTTTAATATGAACATGGTTGTGTGGTTATATATGATGATTGGAAATGATGTTTAAGGACTCTATGAGGTGGAAAAAGTGGTCAATTGCAATCAATTTCTGTTTTGGAAGAAATTTCAGAAAATTAGGTTTTGTGAAGGAACATTCTGCCTGAATTTATAGCTCCTATTTAGAGGCCGAATTGTCCTTGTATTAAAACATGAAAGTTTTAGGGAATGATATTTTAGAGGTACCTACAAAATTTCAGGTCAATCGGAGTAGCGTAGAGTGAGAAAAGTCGAAATTACTATTGCTGTTCTGGTTTTACCCGAATGTAAGAATTGCGCCTGTAATTGGTTGTTTTGGCTGGAATTTCTTCCGAATTGGTTGTTGAGATCTTCTGATGAAATTTATCCCTATTTCTTATATTTCAGCTGGTTTTGGAATTTCTGGATTTGAACTTGGACAGCCTGCTTTATGATGTTTCCGCTAGAATGCGTTTTGTGAATCTATTTTTGTGATTCTGGTATGGTATCTTGCATTTTTGACCTGGTTACACTCGAAACTGGGTTGAGTGACCTTCTGCAATGTTGTAGCCCTATCATTTAGCTTCGAAACGGTGTATCTTACATCTTCATCCGACAATCGTAACGCCTTTGGTACCATTACCGCAAAATGACGTCAAAACTGTTTTTCTGGTTTTGAGCTTAACTTTCATTTCCGGACTTTTCCCTAGCTTGACTTGTACTAGTACTACTTGGAGCTTGCTGAATGGCTATTGGATGAACTTGTTGTTGTGTGTGTACCTTTGGGTCGGAATGAGGAAATAATGAAGCCATGATGGCTGGAAAAGTTAGCAAATTCATGGGAAGTGCTGTCCGAACTTTGAAGGGATTTGTTTGCATTGAGTTTGTGATCTAAGACTTGGATTTGAGCAAGGCAATGTTATATGATGGATGATTTCTGAGCCGTGGAGGTGAGTGACCCTAAACTATTTCCAAAGTACTTGTGAAATGTTTCTTGCATTATTTACTCGACTGCATCTCATGCGTGCTTGTATGTGAATTCATGATATGATTTTGGCTTCAATGAGATCTTGGGGAGTCTTGTGCTGGACACCAACGTCTCCACTTCTGTTTACTTGGAGCAAATGGCTCCGGAGCTCAAAAAGGGGCTCCCTCTTAATGTTAATGTTAATGTTAAATGTTCTATTTGAGAGTTGGGTGTTCAAGTGCTATGACTTCACTGGCTCACGAGAGCAATAAACGGACATTTGTTCTTTGAATCATGACATCATCGAAAGGATCGAAATGCAATATTGTGAAATATATTTGATTACTGATTTTATTGGTTACTCACTGAGCTTCTAGCTCACCCCAAAAATGTTTTATTCCCCTCCACAGGGCTCGAGGCGAAGGAAACGTTTGTATTAAAGTTCTCCGTGTGAATGGTTGGTATCAAGGATCAGAGTGGCGCAGTGGAAGCATGGACGCTTCGCTTTTGATATGTAATTATTTATTGGAGAATCTTGATGTAATATTTGAGTTTTATCTGTGTAATCTGTTTGAGGAATGTACTGAACGACTGAGCCGCGATAGCTGGCAGCGCCCCGCCAACCCTCTGGTTCGCCTTAGGGGAAGGTGGCTTCACAGTGGTGATAGACTTAGGCTTCAGATCTCTGTAGTTGTATCCTAGCTTGAAGTTTAGGATGCCGGACTGTGGGTTTGGTTTGCAATATTAGTGATTCTTGCGGGATGTCTCGACTTGATTGGTACAAGATGGAATGTCGAGGACGACATTCTTTTAAGGAGGGGAGATTGTGACGCCCCGAAAAGAATGTGTGTGAGAACCCGGAAATTTTCTAATTTTCTAGTGTTTATTTTATTTAATCGCCCGCCTTTTCTGCATTTTCTTTATTAGAAAAATTCCCCAGATAAAGTTTATGAGCAAAGATAGTTTTAAAATGATTTTTCTAGTATCCGTTAGTTTTTGAGAAATTAAAAACGTATTTTGAACGTGGGACCCGCAAGTGCGGTAAATGCATTATATTTTTGACAACTTGTTGGAATTTTGTATTAAGTGATATTATTTTACAAGGTGTTAAGATATTTGTATTGGAGAGACAAAAAGATAAGTTTTAAACCTAAAGGTGACAAGTGTCACCATCTAATTCACTCTTGACTTTGACCATTTAACTTTACCTTTACCTTTACCAAATAAATACCAAAAATTGGCCAAAACATCTTCTTATTTCTCCTCTCTTGGCCGAATTTATTGGAGAGCAAAAGAAAGAAAAGCTATCAATTTCTTCCTTCCATTTCTTGCTCAATCTTGTGAATCAACCGTTAAACTTTCAAATTCCTCCACAAAAGTCACTTGTTTAGGAAGATTGAAGGTAGTGGTGGAGTGATTAGAGAAGGCAAAGGACTAAGCCATCAACGAATGTGTGTGAGAACCCGGAAATTTTCTAATTTTCTAGTGTTTATTTTATTTAATCGCCCGCCTTTTCTGCATTTTCTTTATTAGAAAAATTCCCCAGATAAAGTTTATGAGCAAAAATAGTTTTAAAATGATTTTTCTAGTATCCGTTAGTTTTTGAGAAATTAAAAACGTATTTTGAACGTGGGACCCGCAAGTGCGGTAAATGCATTATATTTTTGACAACTTGTTGGAAATTTTGTATTAAAGTATATTATTTACAAGGTGTAAAGATGATTTTTATTGAAGACAAAAAGATAAGTTTTAAACCGTAAGGTCAATTTGTCACATCCTAATCACTCTTGACTTTGACCATTTAACTTTACCTTTACCTTTACCAAATAAATACCAAAAATTGGCCAAAACATCCTCTTATTTCTCCTCTCTTGGCCGAATTTATTGGAGAGCAAAAGAAAGAAAAGCTATCAATTTCTTCCTTCCATTTCTTGCTCAATCTTGTGAATCAACCGTTAAACTTTCAAATTCCTCCACAAAAGTCACTTGTTTAGGAAGATTGAAGGTAGTGGTGGAGTGATTAGAGAAGGCAAAGGACTAAGCCATCAACTTTCTTGATATTTCAAGGTTCATGTCTAGCAATCCTTTCTTTGTTCTTGATTATGCTAAATTAGTGACTTGTGATGGCTAAAGAGATGGTTTGATGGATTATATCTTGAGTTGTGGTTGACTTGATGAAGTTTTATAATTTTTGGGGATTTTTCTGTTTTAATATGAATATGGTTGTGTGGTTATATATGATGATTGGAAATGATGTTTAAGGCCTCTATGAGGTGGAAAAAGTGGTCAATTGCAATCAATTTCTGTTTTGGAAGAAATTTCAGAAAATTAGGTTTTGTGAAGGAACATTCTGTCCGAATTTATAGCTCCTATTTAGAGGCCGAATTGTCCTTGTATTAAAACATGAAAGTTTTAGGGAATGATATTTTAGAGGTACCTACAAAATTTCAGGTCAATCGGAGTAGCGTAGAGTGAGAAAAGTCGAAATTACTATTGCTGTTCTGGTTTTACCCGAATGTAAGAATTGCGCCTGTAATTGGTTGTTTTGGCTGGAATTTCTTCCGAATTGGTTGTTGAGATCTTCTGATGAAATTTATCCCTATTTCTTATATTTCAGCTGGTTTTGGAATTTCTGGATTTGAACTTGGACAGCCTGCTTTATGATGTTTCCGCTAGAATGCGTTTTGTGAATCTATTTTTGTGATTCTGGTATGGTATCTTGCATTTTTGACCTGGTTACACTCGAAACTGGGTTGAGTGACCTTCTGCAATGTTGTAGCCCTATCATTTAGCTTCGAAACGGTGTATCTTACATCTTCATCCGACAATCGTAACGCCTTTGGTACCATTACCGCAAAATGACGTCAAAACTGTTTTTCTGGTTTTGAGCTTAACTTTCATTTCCGGACTTTTCCCTAGCTTGACTTGTACTAGTACTACTTGGAGCTTGCTGAATGGCTATTGGATGAACTTGTTGTTGTGTGTGTACCTTTGGGTCGGAATGAGGAAATAATGAAGCCATGATGGCTGGAAAAGTTAGCAAATTCATGGGAAGTGCTGTCCGAACTTTGAAGGGATTTGTTTGCATTGAGTTTGTGATCTAAGACTTGGATTTGAGCAAGGCAATGTTATATGATGGATGATTTCTGAGCCGTGGAGGTGAGTGACCCTAAACTATTTCCAAAGTACTTGTGAAATGTTTCTTGCATTATTTACTCGACTGCATCTCATGCGTGCTTGTATGTGAATTCATGATATGATTTTGGCTTCAATGAGATCTTGGGGAGTCTTGTGCTGGACACCAACGTCTCCACTTCTGTTTACTTGGAGCAAATGGCTCCGGAGCTCAAAAAGGGGCTCCCTCTTAATGTTAATGTTAATGTTAAATGTTCTATTTGAGAGTTGGGTGTTCAAGTGCTATGACTTCACTGGCTCACGAGAGCAATAAACGGACATTTGTTCTTTGAATCATGACATCATCGAAAGGATCGAAATGCAATATTGTGAAATATATTTGATTACTGATTTTATTGGTTACTCACTGAGCTTCTAGCTCACCCCAAAAATGTTTTATTCCCCTCCACAGGGCTCGAGGCGAAGGAAACGTTTGTATTAAAGTTCTCCGTGTGAATGGTTGGTATCAAGGATCAGAGTGGCGCAGTGGAAGCATGGACGCTTCGCTTTTGATATGTAATTATTTTTTAATTTTTGGGAGGGAATTTTTGAATGGTATAATTATTTTGGGGGTTTTTATTGGTTAATCTGTTTGGAATGACGGTGTGCAACGACTGAGTCCCGGCGACGAGCTGGGCAGGCGGGACCCGCCGAAACCCTCTTGGTTCGCTTAGGAGGTGGGGCTGATCAACGTTGGTATCAGTCTTAGGCTTCAGATCTCTGTATTGTATCTAGGCTTGAAGTTTTAGGATGCCGGACTGTGGGTTTTTGGTTTTGCAATAGTTAGTGATTCTTTGCGGGATTGTCTCGATGTGGTACAAGATGGAATGTTCGCAGGACGACAATTCTTTTAAGGAGGGGAGATTGTGACGCCCGAAAAGAATGTGTGCTGAGAACCGGAAATTTTCTAAATTTTCTAGTGTTTATTTTATTTAATCGCCCGCCTTTTTCTGCATTTTCTTTATTTAGAAAAATTCCCCAGATAAAGTTTGATGAGCAAAAATAGTTTAAAATGATTTTTCTAGTATCCGTTAGTTTTTGAGAAATTAAAAACGTATTTTGAACGTGGGACCCGCAAGTGCGGTAAATGCATTATATTTTTGACAACTTGTTGGAATTTTGTATTAAGTGATATTATTTTACAAGGTGTTAAGATATTTGTATTGGAGAGACAAAAAGATAAGTTTTAAACCTAAAGGTGACAAGTGTCACCATCTAATTCACTCTTGACTTTGACCATTTAACTTTACCTTTACCTTTACCAAATAAATACCAAAAATTGGCCAAAACATCCTCTTATTTCTCCTCTCTTGGCCGAATTTATTGGAGAGCAAAAGAAAGAAAAGCTATCAATTTCTTCCTTCCATTTCTTGCTCAATCTTGTGAATCAACCGTTAAACTTTCAAATTCCTCCACAAAAGTCACTTGTTTAGGAAGATTGAAGGTAGTGGTGGAGTGATTAGAGAAGGCAAAGGACTAAGCCATCAACTTTCTTGATATTTCAAGGTTCATGTCTAGCAATCTTTTCTTTGTTCTTGATTATGCTAAATTAGTGACTTGTGATGGCTAAAGAGATGGTTTGATGGATTATATCTTGAGTTGTGGTTGACTTGATGAAGTTTTATAATTTTTGGGGATTTTTCTGTTTTAATATGAATATGGTTGTGTGGTTATATATGATGATTGGAAATGATGTTTAAGGCCTCTATGAGGTGGAAAAAGTGGTCAATTGCAATCAATTTCTGTTTTGGAAGAAATTTCAGAAAATTAGGTTTTGTGAAGGAACATTCTGTCCGAATTTATAGCTCCTATTTAGAGGCCGAATTGTCCTTGTATTAAAACATGAAAGTTTTAGGGAATGATATTTTAGAGGTACCTACAAAATTTCAGGTCAATCGGAGTAGCGTAGAGTGAGAAAAGTCGAAATTACTATTGCTGTTCTGGTTT
>NC_040036.1:59870069-59892148 GCF_003713205.1 Coffea eugenioides
TGGTTGGAAACTCTAATTGTACTTGGATTCAAATGTTCCGTTTTGATTTGTAAAAATACGAATGTGGTTTATAAAAGCGTGTACTCATGATCATGTGTTATATTTGGTTTGTATATGTCTATTTCAAGGATTATATGAAATTACTTGTATTTGATTGGGTCCCGGTTGGATTGTGACGTGGCAGGCACTATTCGCTTTCCATTTCGATTTTCATTTTTCTGGTTCGTGATTTTTTCTTTGTTTAAGCGCGCTACTGTATTCCAGCACGTTTTGAGTTGTGTATAACCATCTTAGTAGTCCTAGCGAGAGCTGGGCAGGCGGTCCGCCGAACCCTTTGGTTCGCCTTAGGGTGAGGTGGGGCTGTCACAGAGAGCCCGGGGTATTATGCTAGACTGTGAGGTTCTCTTGGATATGGCTGCAGAGGCACCACCTAGGGCTGGCGGAAATAAACATGTAAACCAGGATAGAGACTTTGAGTTAAGAATTACACGGTTGGTTCTTGGATTGGAATACATAGAGGGACAAACTTTTGAGGTGAATTTTATTGTCAATGATGAACTCGTTAGTGAGGTATTTGAGTATTCCAACCCTTAGTTTGTGAAAAGATTAAGAAGATTTGGCTTATAGGTTGCAATTTTGAGGACAAAATTCTTTTAAGGAGGGGAGATTGTGATACCCTGATTTTAGGAGAATGTTTAGTTTAGTCTCAAATAGGATATTACGGTTTCTTTATTTTATTTTTATTTTATGACATTGTTTTGTTTTAAAGACTAGAAACTCTACTTGTACTGAAAATCCTAGTTTTACTTGTGACTAACAAGTTTTCTTAAATCTCTCATATTTTAATCGAAACCCTAATTTTAATCGATGGAGTTGTAAAATCCCCTATATTTTTCTTAAAATCCCCTTTTATTTGAACTTTATTACTTTAGACTAGCTTACTACTCATTTACCCCATAAAAAGTGCAAATAAACATAGAATTAAGGGTTTTTTCTTTCATTTTCAAGTTATCGTGTGACGGCCCTACTTCACCCTAAGGCGAACCAAAGGGTTCAGCGGACCGCCTGCCCAACTTTCGCCGAGACTCACTCACTTACTCCAATCCTCAATTCAAATACAATATACATCTCAAATATACATCAAATGTTCCTCAAATTAACATATCATAAGCGAAGCGGAAACTAATTTTAAGCGTGGAACGTACACATACATCCACTTTTGGGTCCAAACAGTCACACTAGCCCAACTATTACACAAATGAGTCCAAATCTAACCTATACAAGATATATGTCATCCAGTCACACGAATAACGTGATACAAGCGCTTCCCTTGCCTCGAGCCCTGTGGAGGGGACATAAAATTTTTTTGGGGTGAGCTAGAAGCTCGGCGAGTAACCAGTAAAATCAGTAATCAAATAAGTTTCACAATAGTTCATTTCAATGATGTCATGAATCAGTAATCAAATATACGTTTATTGCTCTTGTGAGCCAGTGAAATCATTGTACCTAAACATCCAACGCTCAAATTGATCCAGTAACAGTGAAACAGTGATAGGGAGCCATTTGCTCCAAGTAAACAGTGATGGAGACGTTGGTGTTCAGCACAAGACTTCCCAAGAACTCATTGAAGCCAAATCATGTCATGAACTCACATGCAAGCACACATGATATGCAATCGAGTAAATAATGCAAGAAACAATTCATAAGTAGCTTTGGAAATAGTTTGGGGTCACTCACCAACCACGGCTCTTAATCCTCATCCATCATAGATAGTTTTCCTCGATCAAGTCCAAGCTCTTCATTCTACCGAGAATTAACCCAAACTCACAACGATTAAACGTTCTCAAAGATTGGACAGCACTTCCCCTTAAATTCCTTATTTTTCATCCTACAAGACATTACAAATCACATCTCAACTCAATCACAATAAAGCCCCAAAGTTATACACAAAATCATCTCATTTCAATAGCCGTTCAATAGGCCCAAAGTCATACAAGTACGAAATCAAACTAGGAAAATGTCCGGAAATGAAGTTTAAGTTATAAACTAAAAGATAGATTTTTTGCCAGTCGCTTACGTAAAGGGACCAACCAAGCTAACGCTTTATCAGATTGGGGTGAAATAGAAACTGTATTAAGAAGCTAAAGACAAAGGCCTACATCACTTTGTAATGATTAGACAACTTCAGTCGCAGTTTGTAGTGTATTCCTAATCAAAATCTGGATCTAACGAACCAAAAATCTCCACATTCCGGCACTTGTACTGACCGTTCCGATCCCACTATGGTTTCTGGAATGGTACTTTATCGGTGGCTCCAGTTAACACCGTATTATGTCCTCACACCGCAGCAATAACCAAGCTAGACCTGACAGTCCGATTAACGGCCAACTTTTTAGGGCACTTGAAAGCTAAGACATACGGCACTACAACTTCATGTTTTGGCTAATTCTACGTTATCGAGTATGTACATGCATAGGTTTGGAAAAGATCATAACGAACGATTACGATGATAAATATTCAAACCTGATCACTGGATTCACCTAGGGCAGTCAGGATATTTTCATCTTTTCATAGGCTATGTTGCTCCGATTGAGCTGAAATTTTTCAGGAAACTATAAAACATCATTCTATACAACTTTCATGTTTTATACTAAGCCTAATTCGGCCTCTAACATAATGAACTAGAACCAGGCAGAACTGAAGCTACAATTTCCAGAAATCTGGAATTTTCTCAAACCACCATAAAAATCACCAAATCCTCCACACAAACCCACAAAAGTGATATATAAACCATCATTAACCCTGATTAGCATCTTACAACATCAAAATCAACATTTCTATTCAATTGCTATAAGCTTTCACAAGAGTTCAAGGCTGATTTACCTTCCAAAGATGGGTTCACAAGGTTGCACTTCAAGAACCAAATTCCTTAGCTTTCTTTTGCTCTAACTCCCAAGCTTGTTGGATGGGTTGCACAAAACCAAAATTTTTTTCTCTTGTTTTTCCTCTTGTTTCTCTCGATTTTTCCTTTCTTCTTTTCTCCCAAGAGTTGGCCGAAACTTACCTTGTTTCTTTGGCTTTGGTCTTGCTAAGAAGATTAATACTAAGTCCCCTGGTCAAAGTCCACTACCTTTTTGATTAGCCAATCAAAATTAAGCTTAGGAATATCATGGAACCTTTAGGAAGTCTAGCAACTTGTAATTAATCAAAAGTCACACTATGGCCCAATTAAATTCACAATCCTACCAATTTACTCCACAATTTACATACTTGATATATTCCAAAAACTTAATTACACCTCAATTACTCCACTAATCACCCAATCACTATAATTACCTATAATAACATATGTATTGTCATACATAAACTTAATTACATAATAACCTTTTAGTCACAAGTAAAACTAGGGTTTTGATTTAAATTTAAAGTATCCAATTAAAAAAATAATGTGTTAAAACAAGACAAAAGAAAGAAATCAAAATTTTAAAAGAACGAGGGAAAAACATTGTCCTAAAATTCGGGACATCACATATCGCAAATTAGGATTTTTACGCCTTTTTGTAGTGTGACTATTCGGTATGGAGTGTGAATTAAATTTAGTGATTAAGAGTGAGTTTTAGATGATATTAAGTGTGTGATGAGAAGTGATAATAATAAGTTAGTGAATTATAAGTTAAAACCCGAGTATACGCGATTTAAGAAAAATCGGCTTGGGCCGACGGGTATCGTTCACTATCAATTGAACACACCACTTGGCCACCACTTTCCTACCATAAAACATCATTGATATTAGTGCAAAATATCAGCCCCTTACTCAGCTCTTGATGGCCGAAATTATTGACTAGAAAAACAAGGGAAAAGAAAAAATTTGAAAGTTCATCTCATGGCGACAGGTGGCGATCATCCTAAGGTTGTTGACCAACTAATTTCTTCCATATATATCACCAAAAATCACTTAAATTGCTCTTCATTTCAGCGATTCCACCCGTGAGCTTTGAGGGAGAAAACAAGAGAAATAAAACTCCATTTCCATCTTGAGCTTAGCTTGTTTGAGTGAGAAATCAAGAAATCTAAACCGATTAACTTCTAAATTGGGGCTTAGGAAGCTTGGGGAGCTAAAATTTTTCAAGGAAAGGTGAAGGATATCTCTTGCAAGCATTTTATTGAGGTAGTATGGCTGCTCATCCTATTTCTTTCCCTTAATCTTGCCTAAATTATGTAGCAACTTGTATTCTTGGCTTGTGATACCTACTTAAGTGATTTTGATGATTGTGGTTGTGGATTTGTGAGTTAGGGTTTTGAATTGTTCACTTATATTTCTTGTTATTTAGATGGTATATGGTGTACATAATCTTGAGTAGGAAGTTGTAGTATTGGTTCAAGCTAGAAATGTGAAGTTTACACTTTGAATTCACTAAATTCCAGGTTTGAGTTTTTAGATTGCCTTGTTCTGACCGGTTATATTAGGCCATGATGGAGGCTGAATTAGGCTTATCTCAAAACATGAAAGTTGTAGGAAATATGTTATGTAGTTGCTTGTAAAATTTTAGCTCAATTGGAGCACTGTAGCATGTGAAATGACCAAAATACCCTTGACTGCCAAATGTACAGTTTTGCAGGCAGTTTCTGTTTTCCTCTGAGATGTCACATTTTGATATTGAAAATGCATGAACTGGTCATTGATGTCTTCATGAAACTTGTAGTTCTCTGTCTTAGCTTCGAAACAGTATAAAGTGTACTCCAATCCGATAAACGTAGCTTCCGTTGTGATCGAAACACCAAGAGACGTCAAATCTGCCATTTAGCTATTTGCCTTTAAACTTGATTTCAGGTTGCCTTATTAAGACTTGTGTTGTAATTGGATTATTTTGAGCCTAGTTGAAGGGCTATTGTGGTAACATTGCCTATGTGTGACATTGAGGCTAATTTGAGGAAAATAATGAAGCCATAAATGGCTGAAAAATAGGTAAACACAAGGGGGCATGCCGCCCAAATTTTCACTAGAGGTATAAACCAGCCTTTGGAGTTTTGGTTTTGTAATCTGACCTAGATCCACTAAAAACTAGGTTGAGTTATCTTCATGAACATTGTAACCCTTTGTCTTAGCTTCGAGACGCTATCAGTACACCTTGATCCGATAACCACAACTCTAGTTATGGTCAAAACCATGTAACCCGTTTTTATACCATTTTCATTTCCGCACACACGCGCATTCACTTCTTTGCCGTTTTCGCCGCTTTGATTGTTTTAGTCCTTATTTCCATTTGTGATGGTCGATTAACTGATAGTTGAGTATAATCTTTTGTCACAGGTAGTGACGAACCGGACGAAGTCGGTGGACCAGTATAAAGTGTCTTGATTTGCGTGCTAACTATTTTGAGTGAGTAATTGGGTTGGTTTATATGATATATTGTCAAAGTACCTTGTATATGTTAAATGGGTACCTAGACGAAGGTGTAATTTATCTCACTCGACCTAAGCCCATCCTTTGTTCTTAATTTAATATGTGAGAATACATGCCTTGTGTTGAGTATCACCCTTCTGCTATGTGTTGTTAGGGTGATTACATGATTTAAGTTGAACCCCTTGTGCTGTGTGCTGTGTGCTGTTGGAGTGAGTACTTTGTTATGTGCTTTGTTGAGAGATATCATCTATTGAGAGATTGGATATCTCAGGGCTTGGTTCCAGCCTGATTCCAAGGATAGACGGACTGTTCGAACCAGCCAGGATTTGGTCGAAGTTAGTTCCATGCTAACCTTGGAATTTCGTTCTTTGTTAAAGATTTGATTAAAGCTAAGTGATTTTGTTTCGCTCGAGCTGCTGTGTGATGTTGACTGGCCAGCGGGGGTTGATAAGGTGAACGGAAAAAATAAGTGGAGTCTACGGACCATGAGTATTTTGGTTGACGGAGTGTCAACAGGCATTCAAACTCGGAGAAATGAACTGACTTTGAAGCCACTCGTATCCTACCATTGTGATATTACATTTCTGTCTATTGATGTGCAATATCTTGGTTTACATGTTTATTTGGATCTGATTTTATATTTTACCCCTGATTATTCACTAAGCATATAGCTTACCCCTATTCCATTTGTTTTTCTTAGCTTGGGAAGGTGCATAGACTTTTGGTTTACAGAAATTGATTTTGCCTTAGTACTTGTTATAAGTTGACTAGTAAGATGTATATATTTGTTGTGGTGGTTATAGTTAGTAACTTTTCTAGAATTTACTTTCTAGTACCAGTGGTATGTATGGCTTGATGTAATAGTTTATATAACTTTTGAAAGATGTAATAGTGTATATAGAACTTTCTTTTAGGGTGAAATTTATTTTATCATTTTTGGAATCGAGTTCTGGCGCGAGCTAGGCAGGCGATCCGCTAAACCCTTTGGTTCGCCTCTGGGTAAGGTGGGGTCGTCACATTCTTTACTTGAAATGTCAATTACTTTAAATTTCTAGTTATTATTTTCTCGATTTTCTTTCATGCTCTTCTACTTGCTCTATTACGTGCTTGCATGTTTTCTTGGCCTCACTAAGCGTTAGCTCATCCCATTCCATTTGTTATTCCTTAACAGGGGAGTGACGTGGATAAAGTGATTGGACGATACTAGTGAAGGCTAGTCTTTTGTATAGTTTGGTATTTGGTAACTGACCTTTGGGGAAAATTGTAAGATTTGGAACTCGATGTAGTTGACTTGAGATTTGTATTCTTGGATGTAATTGTGCAATGAAAAATTATAATCGTGTTATTATTTTGGCACATTTAGATGTAATCATTTGGAATTGGTTTGTTTTTCATTTGAGAATTATAGTGAGTCCCGACGAGTGTTGGGCAGGCAGTCCGCCGAACCTTTTGGTTTGCCTTAGGGGGAGGTGGGGTCGTCACAGCCACTGGATCTTGTATGAACACATGATTAACCGTCTCCTCCACCTGAGTGCAGCATCTACATTTGGACGCCATCTGAACACTGCACTGCCTTAAAATCATCTCTAACGGAACAAGCTTTCGAATAACTCGCCATACAAAGAAGGAGATTTTAAGAGGAAACATAAATTTTAGGAGCACTTTTCTTTTCTTTTTTTTTTGAATACTTCATGTTTCTTCCAAAAAATTTAACACCTTTACTATTATTGAAAATTCTCAAATTTCCTACCCCAGTATGGAGTGCGATCATAAATGTTTTGAAATGAAGCACCAATTTAAGTTCAAATGGGGATGCAAAGGATAAATAGTGTTTAGATAGTAGAAAAAATTGCCAAAACATCATTCTTACTTCACATGACAACCAAAGTGAAGAATAGTTCGTTAGGAGAATCCATTCCCTTTGGACATTTGAAAAATTTTCAAATATAGGGTTATGATCATCAAAAAACTTATTTGAAATGAAATTATACCTTTTATGGCTCAAATAAGAAAACAAATGATAAAATCTTTATAAATAGATAGAGAAATGAACGTCTAAAGCATCTTCCCAAATTCTCAAAACAAATAATAGTAATGAATGTTTTTACTTTCAACTAGATGTGGATTGAATCCAGTTAGACACAATAAACCTTCCCAAAGTAAAAATTGCCTCACTTTGAAGTGTGTCAATCAAAGTATCTAACTGTGGAGGTTTGATAAAATTGGGTGAAATATGAATAGCAAAAATGAAAGATAAAAGGCATTGTACTAGGTTTCTTAAGACAAACTAACAGATTTGAATGGTCTTCAAGAATTTGATTTTTACATACTCTCATTGAATTGTCTCAACCACAAATCTAGTGTATGCAAAGATTTAGAAAGCTGAATGCACACTTACAAATTTCATGCAAGAAAAGGTAAAATTGAGAGTTTAAACTTAGACTTGTTTCTTAAGATCCATCATGAAGCTTTATTATGAGCGAAAAAGGAATGGAATGCACATAAATATATACATGATTGCAAAACAAGGATAGTCCAAATGAAAAACTTTATTATTACAAATGTTTGAAATGAAAATTTTGCTCAACTGGAATTCAAATAAGAAAATAAAAATCTCTAAGGAACTCTCTTTCATACACACACATACTCTCTCTCTGTTCTTTGTTTTAGGACAAAACGCATTATAGACAAAAAAAAATTTATAAACAACTATATTGCAAAATGTGACAGCCCCACCTTTCCCTAAGGCGAACCAAAGAGGTTAGCGGACTGCCTGCCCAGCTCTCGCCAGGACTAACGATGCAGTTAAACATGATTTAAAACGTTCCGAGAGAATAAAAGCGCGCTCAAACAAGTCAAAATCGCAAAATAGCCAAACGAAAATCAAAACCGTCGATGAATAGTGGGTGCCATGTCATACAACTCGGAAAAACATTTCCAAACCAAATAGGACACATAAACAGGGTTAAACAGTGTTATACACATACGTTTGTAATTTACAAAACAAAAGGGAGATAATTGGATCAAAATACATTTAGGGTTTTTCCAACTATCGAGGAGCTTTACAAAATATATTAAAACTAGCTCAACTCGTGCTTCAAAACATCATAGTCCCCAAAAGTGGTTCCCTGTAAGGAAAACAAAGGCAACAGAAAGGGGTGAGCTTTACGCTCAATGAGGTACCAAACATATAGGGGTAAAATCATGGCCTTTCACGTTTAATCAATCAGATACATATACCAGATATAAAGGAAAGCATTTAGACACAGTGATTCAAAGGGAAGGATACAGGTGGCTCTCAGGAGCCAGATTTCCATCTGCAGTACTTGATCCGAACCCGTTGACTCTCCGTCAACGTACATAGAACCAACATATCCGTAGACCCCACTTTACACCAATTTCCGTCCACCAAACATACCCCTACCGGGCCCGAACGCCGAACAGAACAGAAGTGGTAATACTCGAGTATACCGGAATTAAGGGTCTCAATACCCAAAGATTCCTGAAACAGACTACCGTGGTTCGTTATCTAATCGACCAGGCCCTTGCCGGCCTGACTTGAGTAACTAGCCACAGGTGTTGAGCTCAGAGGTCACAGAAAGGTCGTTGGATACTAGTCTCCAAACGACGTCCGAATAGACTCAGATAACAGATTACATATAGTCAAGAGGCATACAGACGGACAAGAGAACGAGTGTGATAAAGTGTGATAAAGTACACCCTCGTCTCAAACAGATTAAACAGATAGTACAATCATTCAGATCACAGATTGCAAGTGCAGAAATCAAGTTAAGCAACAAGTGAGGGGAGTGGTACACTCACCGGTTCAAGTACAGATACTTCAAAAGTTTTCACTTCAGATTGGCTTTAATCGCCAAGAAACCCTGAAATCATCAAAGTAAACCAATTGAAGGTTTCACATCCAAAATCGAATATACAAGTGAGGCTCGACTACATGTCGTACGCCTTTCCATGTTAAGTACTAGTGAGGCTAGTACAAAAGAATGTGACTTTTGAGCAAAAAGGATAACAGTTGGTCCTAGGGTTACAAACAACTCCTAAAACCCATCATTTTTTTTCAAAAGGCAACTCAAACCTAAAGAGACTAAACGGCCTAGAAAATTGGACAGCATTTCCCCTAAATTTGCTTACTTTTCCAGCCATCATGGCTTCATTTTTCCTCAAATCAGCCCCAATGTCATACGCAATATAAATTCATCACAACAGCCGTTCAATAGGCTCAAAGTCATTCAAGTACAAAATTTAGCTAGGAAAATGACCGGAAATGAAAGTTAAGCCCTAAAACCCAAAAACAGTTTTGACGTCATTTAGCTTATTGGACACAACTCGCACTACAATTATCGGATGGAGGTACAATATACACCATTTCGAAGCTAACAGAAAGGGCTACAATGTTGTAGAAGTCCATTCAGTCCAGTTTGTAGTGTAACTAAGTCAAAATTGTGATGAACCAAACCAGAACCACATAAACAGGTTAGCAAACCGCATTCTGGTTAAACAACCATAATTCAGGCTACCAAAATCCAATTCAAGTGATTCCAAAGCCATCCAAAAGCTAAGATACCAGGATATATTTCTTAAGAAGACATCAACAACCAAATCAATCGTATTCCCAATCAAATTAACCAAATACCAAAGCTGATTACCAAGTTCGGACAGAAACAGGGCAGCAGGGGTATTTCAGTCTTTTCACAGGTTACATTGCTCCGATTGGCCTGAAATTTTGAAGGATACTATAAAATATTATTCTCTACAACTTTCATGTTTTAAGCAAAGGCTAATTCGGCCTTTAACTATGAGGAACAGTACCGAGCAGAATGGGTTGGATTGAAACCCTAATTTCCTTTCAATGCGGAAATTTTCCGCAATTAGCCACAACTTACACCCTCTAGCTTCATTTAAGATCATTTCCATCCATCATACCAAGCCACACCATAATAATCATATGAAAACAAAAAAATCATGATTAAATAGAAAAATTCAATAATTGCAACCAAAATCATGAAATAGCCCACAATTTCACCTCTCAAACTACCACAAGCCATCAATTAAACATCATTAGGTAGAAAAGAGAGGTTTCTTAGTTACTCACCTTATCAACTCAAGAAAAGAGACCACTTAGCACTTTAGCCTTCCAAACCACTTCACTAATCACCTTACAAGCACTAAACTAAGAGGTTTTATGGAAGAAATTCAAGATTAAACGGTTAGTTTGTGAGATTGATTGGGCAAGAGCAAGAGAGAAAAGCTTTTTTTCTTTTCTTTTCCAAGAGGATATTCCATGAAGCTTGAAAAATGAAGAGTAATTTTAGTCATTTTGATTTATTTGGTAAAGTCATGAATAGTGGTCAACAAGTAAGAATTAATCTTCAAGTGACACTTGTCACTTTCATTAAATGCTAAGCTATCCTTTTGTCTCTCCAACTCTCATCCATTTGGTATCCTCTAATTACCTCTTAACACCTATTAAAATAAACCCAGTATCCAACACTTAACCTAATTGGCCGAATTTTACCGAACTTTCCGCACTAGCGGGTCCCACATCCGATATACGCTCTTAATTTCTCAAAAACTAACCGATACTAGAAAAATCATTTTAAAACTATATTTACTCATAAAATTTATTTTTAAAATTTTTCGAATAAAGAAAATGTGGAAAAACGTGCAATTAAAAGAAAATAAAACCTAAAAATTAAGAAAATTACGGGTCCTCACACAAAATCTCTTAGATACTATAAAATGGCGCTTCCAGATGAATTCTCCATGTTTCACATTGCAAGATCTACCCAAGGATCAAATAATATTTCAATATTTTTAAAAATTTTATTAGACCAAAATTGTTGTCAAATATGAAAAAATCATTTCTATCTTATTGAAATATCTTTATGATTGCGGGAAGGGAAAAAGAGAAAAAGAAAAATACCCAGAATTAGTAAGCAAAACTATAAATCCGATATGCATGTCCTATGGAGGAGCCCTTTTATGCTAGGATTTGGTTTAGTATGAAAAATGTAATCTTCTAAGGTATGCATTATGCAATACCTAATGGATCCGATCAATTTACTAATATTCGACTGAAAAATAATTTGAAGATTTGGCTAATTAGAATGGCAAAAGACATTTGATCTAACCGGATAAGGACAAAGTCTAAATTGATTGATTGCTTTGGTTGGCACATGAAGAATTGTCAAAAATCAATTTAGCAAGAAAGAACCTACTCTTGAAAGGATTGCAATATCTCGACTAGTTTCTTCAGTGAAGCATGGATCAAAACCCTAAAAGAGAATAAATTGGTCAAATGGATTGAATGGAATTAATAGTTTACTCAAAAATCAACTGGATTGTCCGCCCATTTGTAGTTTCAAATTTCACAATTTTCGTTACAATGCATTAGTCTATGTGCCTTCTAAAATCAATATTTGACCTCAATATATTTATTATCCCAACAACAAAGAATCATTTGTGAATTTTTTTAATTAAGTGTCCTTAAGTAAGGGATTTTACCAACTTTGACAAAATGACCAAAAAGAGAATATTATAGCCTCATATTCTAATGTGTAAAAACTACTCTATAATCTTCAATGCTATCATCATGGAAGGAATCAGATCCTCCCTTATCTTGTGCACTATCCTTTGCATGGTACAAAAAATATAAACTTGCAAGTTTCATTAGATTATATATTCGAGACAAAGGATTGTTCATTCTTAACGCAGGATTTCCTAAGTGACATTCCCTCTATCATTAATGTATGATGAAAATTTATTAAAGCAAATAAATATGCAACATAACACTCAAAACATGACCTAAAGATGCTCCATTTGGACGCCGGGGTAAACCTAAAAATGATATGCAATAAATGTATAGTTTTAATGCAATAAACTGAAATTTAAATATGTAATAATCTATCTAAAAAGGTGGTATGCTCTAAATGAGTACCATACAGGGACTCTTATTTTTAAGGTTTATGAATGTGAGAAAAAAGAAAAAATAGAGTTAGTTCAGTTGTAGATGACGCATAACATATTGGAATAACAAAATGGTACAGAAACAGAAGGCAAAAAGGGTAAAATCCCTTTTCTTATGTCTAGTGTTCCTAATAGGGTAAAGTAAACTCTATATTAAGTGATTTTTAAATGGATGCTTGAGGTTGGAGTTCACTAATGCATCTAAACTCGATAAGGTTTCAGGTCCCCAAACCTTCAGACCAAAAAGCAAAAAGTCATTAATTGCAAGACCTCCGGTCAGTGGTTCGAACAATCCCCTAAGTACCACTATGGATGTAAGGCACACCATTTGCATACTCAAGAAAATCAATTCTAATCCTATAACGAAATGTGGGATGGTGCCCACGAAAATAAAAGTAGGATAAAAGTAATGTATGCACGTATGAAGTGCTTCCTTTGAGCGAAAGGATTAAATACCATTAAATATGAATGAAAATCCTAAGATAATTATTCCCTCATCCAAGATGCAAGTGTGATATAAGTAAATAAAGAAGCCATTTATCATATACATGAAGGATGGGGAACGAATATGAGTGTGAAATACAAAAAGATTCTAAAAAGGAAAATACAACCTAAGACATACAAATATAATATGCGAGAGGCTTAGAAAAGGAAAATATGACTAAATCAAGTATTCGAACTCACTAAACTGACTAGTAAATCTCTATTGGAGTCGCCAAATTATCGCGCCCCATTTTTTGCAATAAAATTTTTTACAAAAAGTGTTTTTTTATTAAAAAAAAGTGAAAAAGGCCTAAAATGAAACTTTAAAGAATGCAACAGTTTGAGCCCAAACTTGAGTCTAAAAAAGATTTTTAAAAAAATAGGAGTCACCACTTGGTATTGAATTTAAGTGTACCAAATCATACAAAAATGTTTTTGATGAAAGATAAAATGAAATAAAACCCTTTTTGACAACTCCAGATCTTTGAAAATAAAAGAAGATGAGTTTAGGAGTCACGGTTAAAAAAAGTGAAGGCAAATGTTCGATCAGATCAAACTTAAGGTACTCTTTCAACCTAGTTTAAACTAGTTGCGAGATTTAGTAAAATATTTTCCTAATCTATCTCTTAAACTTATCATACTTGGATGTTTCCTATATGGAAGCAAAACTAAATTTAAAGAAAATATAGAAAAAAAAGGCAAAATGTCCATTCAAGAACTAATGGGTACCAATCACATTAATTGGAAAACTCCAAAATAATTCCTTGAAAGGGTCACGAATATGCAAAAATGAGATTCAAAGAAAAGAAAATTAAGCTTTATATATAGGTAGAAATGGCTAAAGAAAAAGAAATGTAACATACTAGGTACGAGAGACAAAAGCTCGTGACACAATTTTCTTTCTTATAAAGGAGTTAATGGAATATTTAAATTAAAGGACTATAATCACCCATTTTGATATTTGAAAAGTGACTCTTCTGATATAAATAGGCAAATGAACTAACTTATTTTTTTAATTTTCTAAATGAAATGCAAATTTAAATGATATAGCTCATGCATATAGGAATAAAGGGATAATATGAGAAATATCACGTAAATAAGAAAAGTTGCCTAAAATAGAAAAAATGCATGAAAATGCACTGAATAATATACAAAAGATGAATCTAATGTGTTGAACACCTAAGAGTCTAGCGTTGAACTAACCCATTTTTAGAAATTCTCACTAGCGTTGGACTAACAAGGAGGTGAGTAAGAGTACAACTAGTGTTGGACTAGTATAGTGACGTTATGCATCTATAATACATAATAAAATAGATAAAGTATGAATTAAAACAAATAAACATATAAGAATACATAGAACACATAACATATAAGCATAATATTTACATGCAAAATTTAAAAAAAAAAAGTGGGTAAAACACATAAACACGTAAGATACATAAATACACAAAACTTATTTATTACATTGAGAGACCTAACTACAATCTAAAATGAAAAATATAATAAAATAAATCTATCTGTCCCATCTATTACATTTAAGGACCTAACTGTAAGGATCGAAGACAACCTAAGAGGGGTATGAATTAGGTTATTTAAAAACTAATCAAGTTATTAGACACTTGTTTGCTTAATATGAAATTTATCCTCTTTTCTAGGCTATCACTCAATGAATCAATTAGAGAGAAAGCAAGAAAGCTTGAGAGTAGAAGAGATAAGTAATTAAGATGCACACGATAGTAAATAATAAGAAGAGAATAGCAAAACAATTTCACTTGCAAGCTCCATTTGAGCTTGAATATCACTTTATAGAACAAGTACTTTCTTCAAGTTGATCAAATACAACCAATCTTTGTGTACGAAGGAAGGATCACTTCCTCCTTACCCCAAACTACACTTGGACAAGTTAGAAAGTTTTACTATCACTCTGGATAACTCTCACAAAACTACACTATTGAAGTATTTTTCTCACACAAGAAAAGCTTACACGAAATTCACACAACTAAGAGTACAAGTCTTCCTTGTAGAGTATTTTACACCAAAATCACTCTTGATCTTTTGTAGTTTCAATGTGCAAAAGTACTATGAAAGTAGCTGACCATGCTCTATTTATATGAAACCAAAAAATTCCTCTATTAATGCTTCCAACGAATAGAAGGCAGTTGAAGAGTCAACTAGCCGTTAGGAGTGTCCGACGTCCGGTACTCCTGTTTCTTACGTCCGACAGCAGGCAGTGAGCTTGAGAGATTTTCTTCAATTCTTTCGGACATCCGGTACCTTTAATGCTTGTGTCTGAAAGCAGATAGTGAAATTCAGAAATTTTCTTCAATTCTTTCGGATGTCCGGTACCTCCAATGCTTTGCGTCCGAAGTGCCACATTGTTTATCGGACGTCTGGTGCTCTAATGTTTTGCGTCTGATCGAAGTCAGTGAGTTAGAAGAAATGTTTTAATTCCTTCGAACGTCTGGTGGTGGAGTTCATCATGCGTCCGAAGTTGCGCAATGATTATTGGACATCGGATCCTGTCTACACAAGCGTCCGACAGCTTTAACAACTTTTGTTTCTTTCAATTGTACTTGATCTTTGAATCTGATTTGCTTCATAGTTGAAAGTATTTCTTGAAGAGATATTAGTATCATCCATTTGTTTTGTAAACATCAAAAGTTAGGGACTAAGATTAACAATCTCCCCCTTTTTGATGATGACAAAACAATGAATGGGGGAAAAAATAATTGAGACAAAACTCCCCCTCACTCAATGCATCAAAAAGTTTTTAAGTGCTAAGATTTTTAAGGTCAGAATAACTCCCCCTCAGGATAACTCCCCCTTACACATTAACCAATTTACCCCTTACATCTCCCAACATCCATTTCTCTCCCTTTTTGTCATCATAAGATGATTTTAACAACCAATATCAGCAATCCAATATCAATAATGCAATCATACAATCAACATCAGAAATGAAATCCAATATCCAATCCAATCCAATATACCAAAGCATACCAGAAATGCAATTCAAACACAAACACAGAAAATTAATACCAGAAATCAGAAGAAGTACCAAACAGAGAAATACTATCAAAAATACATTAGCAAATTCACTAGAAATGATTAAAACTAACCAATATCCATTAGTACAGAGTACTTGAACCATCAAAAGAGAGAATTACAAAAGATGCAAATGCCTAATATGAAATGCCATCCTAAAATGAAGTGCAAGTGCCTAAGAGTGCCTAAATGGTGATCTTGGACGATCCAGGCTTTCTTCTTACAAGGCAAAACTGAGCAGGATCTACTTCCTCTTCAGTTTCCTCATCATCATCATCACTAGTTTCAGTTGCTGGAGCCTTCCCTTTATCTTGTGGCTGAGAACTTGAGGCATGGACTTCAGGAGTGGATTTAGTTTGTGGCCCTTTATCCCGTGGAACAGGAGTTGACTCAGTTTGAAACTCTTTTTGGTGCACATTTTCATCTTCTTGTGGGACAGGAGGCACAAACAGGTTTCTTTTGTCTATAAAGGTCGTTTGTTGCTCAGATGGCATAGTCATCATCAGACCATCTTCAAAAAGGAGAATGTGTTGTTTGAACTCCTCAAGTAAGGAGATGACTTCATGGTTGGATGAGGAAGGCTGAGTGGATGATTTTCTAGGATGGATGGTGAAGGGTAAAACATACTGAGACTGGTCTCTGGGAGGTCTGGGGGTGACAGGAGTTTCATGATCACTCTTTGTCCTAGACTCCAAAACAGACTCCTTGTAGCACCAATGACCATCAAAGAATCTTAGATTTTTCCTTTCAAAATAAGCTTTTGAAAAGATGGTGGATGTACTTTCTTTTGGAGATACTCCAGTGAAGGGTATTTTGAAGTGAGCAAAAATTGGAGTTAAAAACTTTCCATAGTAGAGTTTCCTACGGCTATCTGTGCTGATTTTGAGCAAAAATTTGCACATTACAAAGCCAAAATCAATTCAGATTTTTTCAAGAAAGCAGTAAAACAAGTAAAGCTCCATTTGTTGGCATCAGTCTTATGACCATCAGTAGGAACTAACAAGTTTGAAATTATTGCAAAGATGATCAAATTTTGATTGAGATCTTCCAATTTTACTTCAGCAGGTGTTAAAATGTTGTCGAAAGTAAGTCATCAGTTTTTCGAACATGAAAATGATGATAGGCAGAAGAAACTCTTCATAAGAGAAAAAGTTTTACAAATTTTTTCTTAATCATCTCTCAACTTTTGGTCGTAACACCCGCATAACTAATGTCAAGAATTTGACTACAGTAATCAATGAATGATAGAAGAACAATCAGTGTTAAACTACCACTTCCTAAGGTAGCAAAGAAACTGATGAAGCATTCGGTTAATCAAGATTGGGAAGCGTCAGAATGTGAGACCATTTTTGGAATTCAAAGCTTAAGAACTGTTCAAGGTCAAGGCTTTTAACGAATTCAGACGGAGACATGGTTTCTCTTGAGTGATGAAGCCCTTCCTGTGAAATCATTCAAACCTTTCTCTGCACATCATCAATAAACTTGGACAATGATAATGTGACATCTTCCTCAGTTTGAGCAACACGTTCTCTTTTTCAGTCGTCCATTTTCCACCGCATGTCATAGTTCCTCTAGGACATTCTCCTGGTGTAAGCTCAACAATATCTTCATCTTTAAGCCTGGTGGTGCGTCTGATACCAGCAGGGTCTCCTCTCAATCGAACCATGATGATATGCAAGATGATTTTGTTGCAGACATCGATAAAGATGTGTATGAAATGGACTAAGATTACAATTTAGACTACAATGTATGCGTGAATCTTCCTAAATGAGTGAATTTTGAGTGACTAGGATTTTTGTTGAAAATTGGGATTGGTGGAGTGGTTGGTAGTTAGAAGGAGTTATGAACGCCAATAAATGCGCAAAAGGGGTGTGATTGTATTGGAGAAGTCAATTTCTTGGAACTCGTTCTGAGGAGAGATGAATTTGAAATTTGAAAGTGAGAGAAGAGGAAATGGTGCGTCCGAAACAACGGTTAAAATTGAACTAAATGAAGGAGAGGACTTCTTTATAACAAGCATCTTTTGAGTGTCGGACGGCTGAACGAAGAGAAGCGTCCGACACTACCGTTCGATCCAAAATTTTTCTAGAAAATGGCTTAGAACACTGTCGGACATCCGTTCATATGTATTGGACGTCTGATAAAGTGTGACCAGAGAATTTTTAGAAAATCTTTTCTAAAACGCCCAATTTTGTTCTTAAAAACACAAACTGATCAAGTGGTAAGGCTTTTGTAAGAATATCAGTAATTTGATCTTTTGAGCAAATATATTGTACACAAATTTCACCTTTTTGGACAAGATCATGAATGAAATGATGCTTTATGTCTATATATTTTGTCCTAGAATGTTGAATAGGAGTTTTTGTCAAATTTATGACTGTGAGAACTCAAAAATTTATGTGTACACTTCAAATTTATTTTATTACATTTAATCTATTATTAGAAACATTATATGTAACAAATGAATGGTTAAATTAAATGCATAATTGAATTCCTTTAAAATTAAAAATTTAGGAAAAAATAATATAATAAATAAATAAAACAATAACCAAAATATTAGAATGGTGTAGAAAATTTTGAGAACCAAACAAATATATGATAGATCTATTGCCAATTTGTGTCATTAGAATTTATTATATAGTTCGAGACCAAATCTTTATATAATAAATTCTAAACGGCTGAGGGGCCGCTGTTAGCCCCCATGGCTGGCGTTAGGAAGTAAGAGAGATTTTCGCAACTTGCGTTAGGGATGCCGCTGTTAGCCCCCCATGGCTGCCCTTCGGCCAACGGCTGAGGGGCATGGAGGATCGCCATCCGCACGAAAGTCTTTCTCGCAGCTTTGTACTCAACCAGATGATTCGCCTATACAACTCCGCTCAGCGATGACCTACAAAGGTGAGGCAGCAGTAATATTCTCCAAGACACATGTGGAGAAATTTGCTGCTCCTTATCGGTGGACACTGGTGGGAAAATTCTCCCACGGTCGGCCAGTTCTGGAGGAGATAAGGAGGTTCTTCACAACGCTAAACCTGAAGGACCATGTTGCTGTTGGGCTCTTGGATTACCGTCACGTGCTGCTGCAGTGTTCGGCCGAACCAGACTTCACCAGAATCTGGACGAGAGGGATTTGGCAGATGGGTAAATATCCAATGCGTGTATTTTGTTGGACAACGGATTTCCACGTCCACAAGGAGTCCTCATTAGCTCCAGTATGATTTTTGCTTCCGCCTCTACCAGTTCACTTCTTCGACAAACACTCGCTGTTCTCCATCGTTAGTCCAGTAGGGAAGCCATTATTCTTGGATGCAGCGATGGTTGCTGGTACGCAGCCGAGTGTAGCGCGGGTGTGCATGGAAGTGGATTTGCTGAAACCGCTATGTCTGAGGGTTTGGGTGGCGGTGAAAGGTGCAACTGGTTTTTGGCAAAACATTGTCCCTAATGCTTTGCCAGCGTACTGTGCTGGGTGTTGGAGACTGGGTCACTCGCTGACTGATTGTAAGAGGAAGTCGGTGGCGCAGGGGTGAGGGAAACAAGCGAATGCCCGCCTGATGCGGCATGGTCCAGTCACCTTCCTCAACTGCTCACGGCCAGGAGCAGCCTGCTGTTACGGCAACAGCGCTGACCCAAGAGGGGCCACGGGATCAAGTGCGGCAACTTTCCCTGGCCGCTGACCAGAACCAAACACAGTTGCAGCAGGTTCGAGAGATGGTCCTCGAACGGCAGGATGTTGGCAACGAACGAGGTCCAGTGGAGTTCCCTCCACCCGAGCAGAATGCAATCGCGGGTCAGGCAGCAACAACAAGTGAAGAAGAATTGAATCAGGAGTTCGTCTCCTCTGAGGAAGGCGAGGTCGAGGAGGTAAATGGGCAAGAGGGGGATACATCTGCCCTGCTAAACAAGCAAGAGATGGTGCGGACAGTCGGGACAGGTGAGAGAGCTGGGACAGTTGTCCAGGGAAGAAGTCAGCAGGCCAATCAGGTGCAAATCCATGGCGGTGAAACACAGGGGCATGAAGGCATCCCGAGGTTGTCCGAAGCCAGAGAGTTGGAGTTTGAACAAGAGGAGAATGAAGATATGGACGACACGCGGCCTACTGAGTTACCCCAGGTAGCGGGTAATTTGTCGCCAAGGATGGTTGTTGTGCCTGAGACTAGTTCGGCATCGTTGGTGGTGGAGCTAAATATTGATCACCCCGGTGACGGTGGTATGGGGTTCAAAAAGCCCAGGGGACGGGGGGCTCGGATTCATTTGTCATCCGATAGGCAGCTCAGGTCAGCAACATCTACTCATAACTCTTTCCAGGCTCTCCATCATGATTAATATGCTTATGTGGAATATTAGGGGAGTATCTAGGAGACCAAATTTGCGTAGGTTGATAAAATTAGTACGATTGCGTGGTGTTCAGTGTGTGGCTATATCAGGGCCAAAAGCACACATCTCTCATATTGATTGCATTCGCATGCGGCTATCTTTTGATTCAGTAGTGGTCAACCTGACAGGGGACCTCTGGGTGTTCTTTAGTCATCCTTTTAGTTGTTCGGTAGTTGGGAATTCTAGTCAGCATATTTCGTTGTTTGTCCAACACCCGTGGTTTCCGGGTCCTGTGCTTTTCTCTTTTGTCCACGCGAAGTGTTCAGTGGTGGAACGTCGTGACTTATGGAGCCAGTTACTTAGGGATAAACCTGTGGCCACGCCTTGGTACATTGGGGGAGATTTCAATGTCATAACGGCCCCTCACGAAAAACGAGGATGCCGGCCTTTCATCGTGTCTGAAGGCGTGGAGTTCCTGTCATTCATGGAAGAGGCAGGGGTTTTTTATGCTGGATTTTCGGGGCCGAACTTCACATGGTGCAACAATATGAGGGGCCGAGCGCGGATATGGAAACAGCTGGATAGATTAATACTCAATGAAGAGTGTCTGGGTGTAGCCTCGGCGATCTCGGTCGTCCACCTGGCCAGACATCCATCGGATCATTCCCCGCTAAAGATCTCCTTTGCTTCCAGAGGGGACAATAAACCGCGGCCATTCCGTTTCTTAAATGTGTGGACCACAAGACCGGATTTGATGGAAGTGATTCGACAGGCTTGGAATATGGAAGTGCAGGGATCCCCCTTGCGGATTCTATGCTCAAAACTATTGGCGGCTCGAAGGGGTATTCAAGGGTGGAATAAACAGTCCTTTGATAATATCTTTGATGCGGTAAAAGAGGCAGAAGGCGGGTTGTTGAGGGCCGAGGATGCAGTGGTGCATGAGGACTCTGAGGGGGCACAGGTGGAGCTCAATAAGGCCCAGGCGGAGTTAAAACGGGCTCTAGGAATGGAGGAGCAGTATTGGCGTCAGAAGGCTAGAGTGATTTGGCTACGTAGTGGGGACCAAAATTCCAAGTACTTCCATGTGGTGGTTAAGCAGCGGAGAGTGCAAGGAATGATCCACAGAGTTAAGAGGTCCGATGGAGCGTGGGTGAAGGACGATGATGGAATAGCAACAGAGGCAATTGCATATTTCTCTAACCTATTTGCTGGTGCTACAGGTTCAAATTTGGATGGGTTGCTAGGGTTAATTCTGTCCTTGATTACGGGGAAGGACAATAGGATCTTGGAGGAGGTTCCGACCTTGGAGGAAGTTAGGCGTGTTGTGTTCGCAATGGATGGGGAGAGTGTCGCGGGTCCGGATAGCTTCACCGGGAAGTTCTTCACCTTTGCTTGGGACATCATTGCTCCGAATGTTTACAAGGCCATAGTGAGCTTCTTCTGTGGTGCAGAGCCTCCTCGGTTTACCACATCTACCTCCATTGTTCTGATTCCCAAAGATCCGAATCCCCAGGATTTTTCCAAGTTTAGGCCTATTAGTCTTTGCAATTTTTTCAATAAACTAGTATCCAGGATCCTGGTGGAACGGGTAGCCCCGCTTTTGCCAAAAATTATTTCTCCTCAGCAGACGGATTTTGTTAAAGGGCGGAACATCACAGAGAACTATTTACTAGCCCAGGAGCTAATCACAGGCATTAGCAAGAAGGCTCGGGGATGCAACGTAGTGTTGAAGTTGGACATGGCAAAGGCGTATGACCGGATGTCTTGTGTGACAGCCCCACCATCCCCTAAGGCGAACCAAAGAGGTTAGTGGACTGTCTGCCCAGCTCTCGCCAGGACTAACGGTGCA
>NC_040036.1:59899945-59914155 GCF_003713205.1 Coffea eugenioides
GAGAACCTCAGTTCAAAAATAAACTGTGGGCAAATTTCAAAGAATGGCAAAAAGCCGGAAAGTCAAAAAAAAAAAGAAAGAAAATGAAAGTGAAAAGCCTCAATTGAGCATAAACTGGGGCAAATTCTGATTTAACCCTAAAATAGGGTTGGCGCAACAATGCGATCTCAGATTCTTCAAACCACTCTTGAAATCTGCCTTCAAGCCTTAACTCTTCTAAGCACCCCACCTGACCCCATTACAAAGCCGAAAGTCCTGACTTCTGTTCTTTGCACTGGCCTTGTCAAGGAAATCTCTGATGTCGAAACTTTTAGCTGTATTTCTGAATTGATCAGATGTGAGGTTGACACTGCTCTTCATGTGAAAACCCGCGAGGGCAATTTTGAAAAAAAAAAAAAAAAAGGGGAAAAAGCGAGCGAATGCAAAAGAAAAATGCAAAAAGATTTGATGCTGAAAGTCCCTGGTGAATGATGAGGGAAAAGTCAAAATCCAAAATCTTGAAATCCAAAATGAGGGAAATTTTTGAGGAAAATGCGATCTTTGGTGCAATGTCCTTGAAAGATTTATCTTTTAACTATCGTTTTCAAACCGCATTACAAGCTAATAAAGTCCATTGTTGACTTATTTCTTCATGACAATCCAAAGTGAGAATTATGCTCATAAAAATCCATTGATCACTCATGATCATAAGGGTATAACCAGATTTCACATGTTTAGCTATCATTTCTACCCAAAATTTTGCAAGCCCATGAACCTTATACGTTGACTAAGTTTTCTTAAGAAATAGGGTGACAAACTCTTTGCTTTCACTAAGATGTGGTATTGAAGGGATTACATACCATCTGAGCACATGAATAAGGCAAATCTTGATCTCCCATTGCCAAATCAGAAATAACGCCCATTACCCAAAGTTTTGATGCTAAGGTAAAGAAGAAATCTCTTGTAATTTGGCATTATTTTGAGGAATTCATCATGAAATTTTCTGTGTGGTTTTAAGCAAGACGTTCAGTTTCTTAATTTGTTCAAGCAAATGGAAAGGCGTCCAACCCAATTTTTTTTGCAATCAAATGGGCCCATACTGGGGCAAAATTTTTATTTGCAAGATTTCACAAAATAACCCCACACTGGGGCAAACTTTTTATAGTCCATTTGAGGATTTCGTCAAAGACTCAAGCAGGACTTTCAAATCAATCACGCTGCCTTTTTCTTGAAAATTTGAGTGCATGAAAGCCCCCTGTGCAGGTATTCACAGTTGAAGTCGACAAAAGCATACGGCGATGTGAAAGGCCGATGCCGAAGAAAGAGAAGAAAGAAGGAAAAAGGACCCTACACTGGGGCAAATTATTTTTGGAAAAAAGATTCTTTCGAAAAATCAGAAAAAGTCAAAAATCAAAATCAAGTTCAAATTCTTGTTTCTTGGAAAATCAAATTTAATTTCTTGTTTCTCGACAAGTCAAATTCAATTTCTTGACCAATTGGATGGCAGGATTGGGTCTTATCCCACTGGCCATTCACTTTATCACGTTGGGCCTGAGTTTCGTGCCGCCAACATCACAACATCAAGTTGGGCCTGGACTTGGTGCCGCCAATATTTCAAAGATCAAGTTGGGCCTGGATTTCGTGCCGCCAACATTTCAAAGATCAAGTTGGGCCTGGACTTGGTGCCGCCAACTTCCCAAACATCCCGTTGGGCCTGGATTTTGTGCCGCCAACTTCCCAAACATCATGTTGGGCCTGGACTTTGTGCCGCCAACCTCCCAAACATTTCAAAGATAAGTTGGGCCTGGATTTCGTGCGCCAACATTTCAAAGATCAGTTGGGGGCCTGGACTTGGTGCTGCCAACTTCCCAAACATCCCGTTGGGCCTGGATTTTGTGCCGCCAACTTCCCAAAAATCATGTTGGGCCTGGACTTTGTGCCGCCAACCTCCCAAACACTTCACAAAATCACGTTGGGCCTGGACTTTGTGCCGCCAACATTCCAAAGATCAAGTTGGGCCTGGATTTCGTGCCGCCAACATTTCAAAGATCAAGTTGGGCCTGGATTTGGTGCCGCCAACATTCCAATGATCATCCCGTTGGGCCTGAATTTCGTGCCGCCAACATTCCATCATCACGTTGGGCCTGGATTTCGTGCCGCCAACATTCCAAAGATCATCCCGTTGGGCCTGGACTTCGTGCCGCCAACTTCACAAGATCCCGTTGGGTCTGGATTTTGTGCCGCCAACATCACTTTATCACGTTGGGCCTGGATTTGGTGCCGCCAACTTCACTTTGTCACGTTGGGCCTGGATTTGGTGCCGCCAACATCACTTTATCACGTTGGGCCTGGACTTGGTGCCGCCAACATCACTTTATCACGTTGGGCTTGGTTTTCGTGCCACCAACTTCGCTTTGTCACGTTGGGCTTGGATTTAGTGCCACCAACATCACAAAAATCACATTAGGACCGGGTTTTATCCCGCCAATCTCGGCAGGACCGGGTATAATCCCGCTGACCGTTTTTATCACATTGGGACCGGGTTTTATCCCGCCAATCTCGGCAGGACCGGGTTTTAATCCCGCTGACCGCTTTTATCACATTGGGACCGGGTTTTATCCCGCCAATCTCGGCAAGACCGGGTTTTATCCCGCTGACCGTCCACACCCCGTCAGGCTCAGATGTCGTCTCACTGACCAATTCATCATACTGGGGCAAATTTTGAAAAGGTTCCCTCAAAAAAAAAACAAAAAAATCAAAAAAATCAAAAAAAAAAAAATCCAAAAATCCAAAAATCCAAAAATCAAAAAATCAAATCAAGTTCATCACGGCAGGCTCGGGTTTGATCCCACTGTCCGATTGTCGAGACATTTCATTTTCACAGCCACTGGAACGTGGATCAGTCCCATTAACACTTCATTTCGCTTCTTTCATTTGCATCACCAATAAACATGGGTCAACCCCACCAATACTCCATCTCACTTCAATTCATCCCATTTTAAATTTCTGTTCGGGTCTATCCCGTGGGTCTATCCCAATTTTACATTTCTGTCCGGGTCTATCCCCGTTTTAAATTTCTGTTCGGGTCAATCCCGATTTTAAATTTTCTGTCTCGGGTCAGTCCCGATTTTTAAAAATTTCCTATCAGGGGTCAGTCCCCATCATTTGAGACGTTCACCGCCAAATAATGCAGGTAAATATTTGGTGTCTACTTCTTTGTCTCAAATTTTTTCAAAACTCAGACAAAGAGGGGCAAATTGTAGACACCAAAATTTTGGTGTTTTATTATTTATTTATTTATTTACTATTCGTTTTTATTTGTTCTATTTTTATTTGTATTTACTTTTAGTTTTAGTTATTTTATCCATTGTAGCTAGAATTTCTCAAAGGAAAAAGAAAAGTGTTCCAAAAAAATATGTTTTAGTTGTTTAGGATTTAATTTCATTATTGAAAGGAAAAAAAGGAAAAATAAAAATGAAAAATGGGAAAAAGAAAAATTGCAACTTCGTTCGTTTGTTTTTGTTTGATATTTTTACTTAATCATCTTGTTGTTTATATTTTTGTTTTACTTAATTATCTTTTGTTTATTGCTTAATTTTATTACTTAAATTTTAAGTGTTAAAAAAAAAAAAAAAGTGATACGCGGCAGCAAGCTGCGTTTCTCGCAGCTTGCAAAGAAATGTTCGGGCAGCCCTTGGCTGCAAATATAGGAAAGATGTTTGAGGGTTTTAGGGTTGATAGATGGATATAAATAGCAAAGGTAAGAGCAGCCGCAAAGGGGAGAGAGGTTTAAAAGGCAAAACAAAACGAGAGAGGATAACGGCTGCAAACGGGAAGAAAAGACCAGAAAGAGGAAAAAAAGAAAAGGGAGTAGGGGCTGAGGTCAGAGAGAGAGTTTTTACGACGGCTGGAGTCTTGGGAGATAGAGAGTGAGCAAGAGAGAACGGCGGCTGTTGAGCAAAAGAAAACAAAAAGGAAAGAAACAGCGGCTAAGGAAGCGAAGCAAAGAGGAGAGCATACGAGGGGGATTTTTTCTGGAGTGGCGACTGAGCTTGAAGAGAAACCAGGAGATCCAAGGGTTTGGGTTTCGAAGAAGAGGAGTGGAAGTTGGTGGCTGGAAAAAGGAGCTTCAAGTTGCTGGTCAGAGGTTTTCTCACCATTTTCACCATTTCCTTGGGTGTATCTCGCGACTAAGCATTTGCTGGAATCGAAGGGATTCATAGTTTCTGGTTTGTGTATTCATGGAGGTGAGTCCTTGCTTTACGGTTCGTGTATCATTTATTGTGGCTGATGTTGATATATTCTTATAAGTATGGCCTCTGGCCTTTGTCCCTAGAGCCTTCATGTTAGGCAAGGCACACGGTTGTTAGATTTCCAAGGTTAAACTTAGATTTGGCTGCAGCAAGCTTCAAACTTTCGGTTTCATTGCAATTGATTTTCCTTTCTTTGTTTGTCAAGTTGCGGCTGGTTTGACCTGCTTGATTTTGTTCGCTGCCTGACTATGATGTCGTGAATAATATCCGTTTAAAGCTACATTTAGAGAAGTCATTAGCTTTGACATTAAGGTGATATGAATCATGCATTTTGGTGTTATCAAGTCTTGTTGAAGTGTAGTTGGCCATACCTGGAAAGTTGCAGCATTTTTGTTTCTTCAAATGTTTGAGTGTTTTTTTTCCAGAACTTTATATGAGATTTCTCTAAGTTTTCTGCAAAGTTTGGATGGTGGTAATGATGTGTTTTGCTGCTTAGTTTAAAGTTAAGTTGTGTATGGGGATTTAAAATCTGTTTTTCGGAAGTAAGCTTTAAGCTTGAGTTGGGTTTCGGTTAATGGAGAACAACAGAGAATGTTGCAGAAACAGGTTTTCTTTGTTGCTTGCATGAATTTGTTGAAAATGCATAAGAAATTGCACGAGAATGAGGCGAAAGGAAAAGAAAATTCCTGAAACAATTTTTGCTGAAATCTGTTTTTTCTTTCCTTTCCTTCATGGATTGCATTTTCTGCCATGGTAATGAACCAAACCTGGGAAATGGCAGCAAGTTTAAGTTGCAGCAAGCATCTTCATGGGTTGTATGATGTTGCCTTGAGTTTCTTGTACAGATGTCTAATATATTTGGTTGCTTTGTGGTCCGGTTTTTAATATGTTTTGAACGTTCTGGTTCGATTGTGTTGAGCAGGGGTTGAGAATCTCTGTTGTTTCTTTCTTTGTTCTCTTGCTTGGATACTCTGTTGAGATCACTAATGATAGATGATTATGGCCTAAAGTTGATGATTTGGGATTCCTATGAGTTGGGTTGGCAAACAAATGAACTTTGTGCATTTTTCTGGAATGAAATACGCATGGTTTGAAGCTGCAAAGGATTGCAGCAGGATTTTGCAGAAGTAAAGAAAGTTTCAGTTTTTCTAACGTATGCATGCATGGAAAAATTCTGAGTTTTTGCATTTTGACCCTCCAAGTTTTCCCTTATGCCACTATGGCCCAATCAATTAAAGAATTTCATCAAATTGGTCCTTGGTAATTTTAATTTGTGCAACTTCGTTGCTTGTTTGCTTCAATTAACTACCATGCTTTGTTTCAATTGCGTTTAAGTCATGACTTTAGGGATTTTACGATCAAGTGAGCTTGTGATTGCCTATTTCCTTTAATTTTGCCAAATAAATTGGTACCTTGACCATTTCTTTTATTTTGGAGGATAAATAAGTGATTTCACTTCATTGGGGCCCAATTGCAAGGGAGGTAACCTCTATCTCTTTGATTTTCGTTTCTCCTATGTGATCCAACGTGCTAAGTGTGAATTGCATGTCTACGTTGCTTTCCTTGCCTTTCTTTAATTACTTTCATTTATTTCATTTGCTTTTGCCGTTTATTTAAGCTATTCATTATGGGGTATGTGTACACCTCTTGGCTTGTAATAGATAGGGCTTGGCATTTACTTACTTTTTACTTTTATTTAAGTTTTATTATGGGGTATGTGTACACCTCTTGGCTTGTAATAGATAGGGCTTGGCGAGCAATTTGGTCCATTTCCCCTCCCCCTTTTGTTTTAGTTAGTGAATGTAATAGGTTCATTAGCTTGGTTGCATGCCTACGTGTTAAGTGTTACTCGTTTTATTAGGCTCTTGCATCTAGTCGAGCATGCTAAATGTTATGTGCTATGTGTTTTTAAGTGTTTGGCATGTCTACTTGCTTTCTATAGCATGAATGAATGTGATGGATGAATGTACGTCACCACACTAGTCCAATGCTAGTTGTGGCTCATTATTTCATTAGAAATTCATAGAAAGGGCTAGTCCAATGCTAGACCCAATAGGATTTTTTCTTTGTTTTGCCATTAATGCATTATTTGCCTGCTCACTACATATCATGCATTTTTCCTTAGTTTTATCATCTGGCATGCTCCTCGATTCCCCTTTCCCCTCACTTTAGGCTTTTGCACCTCATACTAGTATAGTGTACATTTGCCTGAGAGTCCCCTTAAATATGGGATATAGACGAGTGTGGCTTTTTCTAAAGCCTTAGCACGCTTGTATCCTCTCTATAAAAGGGTAAATTGAGTCACGACTTAGGTCTCCCCGTACCCAATATGCATGAATTCCCTAGGCTCATGCATTCTCAATCCACTCTATCATCACACTTTCACTTTTGTCTCATTTGCACACATGCACCTTTCTATCACTTTCACTTGCACACGAACACTTTTTTCACTTCCACACGAACACTTTTTTATCTTCACTTGCACACGAACACTTTTATCTTCACTCGCACACGAGTACTTTCATCTTCATTTGCACACCGACACTTTCGCACTTTTCTTTAAATTGCATACATGCATTTTTGCCCACTTGCACTTGGAGTATATATTTGCATTCAAAGACATTTGCACACCTCCACTTATATCTTATTACTTTTATCATTTTTCTCACTTCACACAAACTCACACTTTCACATGGCATGCATTCCACTCATTTTTACGTCATTTAGGATTACATGTGACCTCTCCAAAGGATCATTATTGGGCTTCACAATTAATGTGATTGGCACCACTCAACCTTTGAAGAGAAATTTCCCCTATGTCCCCCTAGGTCTAGGTTTTGCATTCATATAGACATATCCAACACGCGATACATACCTTGGGTAGGAAAATTAGGAAAAATTGGTTTAAGTCACGCAACTAGCCTTGGCTAGGTCGAAGGGGTGCCTTGGATTTTTATCCTTGCCTTCCCCTTCGTCAAATGTGACCCCCGATCCCTCTTTTGGTTACGTAGACCCAAAGTTCTCTAAAAGGGTTTATTTACTTTTTTTATTCAAAAACAAAAATCATTTTTGGGTGACTTGGTACACCCTAACTCTATACCAAGTGGCGACTCCATTTTTATTAAAAACCCTTTTTCGAACTTCACTTGGCCAAATCGTCGCATTCCTAAGTCCCATGGCCTTTCATTGTTTTCACTTTCACACGTTCACATTTCATACACACTCACCACACCACACTTCCACACATCCGTCAAAAAGTGGGGCGCGACACACTTATGGCTTCATTATTTTCCTCAATCAATCCCAAAGTCATACACAATATAAATTCATCACAACAGCCGTTCAATAGGCTCAAAGTCATTCAAATACAAGATTTAGCTAGGAAAATGACCGGAAATGAGCTTTAAGCTAAGAAACCAAAAAGGCAGATTCACCGCTACTTAGCGTATTGGACATAACCGAAACTACACTTATTCGATTGAAGTACAAGTTATACCCTTTCGAAGCTAAGACAGAGGGCTATAACTTTGATGAAGACTACTTAGTCCAATTCTCACCGTAACTAGGTCAAATTTACCAAAACAACCCCAGATTTTCCAGTTCGAAACTCACTGTGAAATTCAACTAGCAGTTCTGATTCATTCAATCATATCTCAGCACACATAACTCCGATTCAGGTACATCCAAAGCCATTTGAAAGCTAAGATACAAGGCTATAATTCTTAAGAATACATTGACAACCAATTCGGTAATATTCCTGGTCAAACTAACCACTTACAGAGGCTGATTATCATTTTTGACAGAAACAGGGCAGCATGGGTAATTTTTTCATTTTACAAGATACCCTTCTCCGATTGAGTTGAACTTTTTCAGGCAGGTAGTTAACATCATTTGCTACAACTTTCATGTTTTAACCTAAGCCTGATTCGGCCTCTAACATGCTCAAATAAAGCCGGACAGAACAGGGAAAATTGGAACCCTAAAGCTTAAATTTCAGCACAAAACTGAAATTTTCCGCAAACAATCGTAACTAACATATAGAAGCTCCATTTTACACCATAACAAGCTATCATACCGTGATTAAACCATAATCATCCCATAAAATCAGAAAAATCTCCATTAAATCAGAAATTTAACAAACACTAGTTCAACCCATGAAGTCTTCCACAATTTAACATGTTAAGCCACTAGAAACCACTAATCTTTCCTTATTAAGAACAAAAAGGAGATTTCTTAGCAACTTACCTTTACAACTCAAGAAAGATGGCAACTTAGCACCTCCACTTCTAAAACCACTCCACCACAATCTTTAATCTTACCCCAAAAGCAACTTATGTGGAAAGGTTTGCAAGATTTATGGTTGGAATCCAAGATTGAAGCAAGAAAGGAGGGTACAAGATGAAGTTTTTTTTTCTCTTATTTCTTCCGTCCAAGGTTCGGCCAAGACACAAGAAATTGAAGATGATTTGTGGTCAATTTTTGGTATTTAGTAAAGGTGATGAATAGTAAGCCAAACCCACTCTCCAATGGTTTCATGACAGTTGTCATTTCCTATGCTAAATCTTATCCTTTTGTCTCTCCATACAAATTAATCTAGCTAACTTCCAATTATCTCCTAGCACCTAGTAAATTAATCCCTTTATGCAAAACTTAATCTAATTGACCGAATTAACCGCACTTAACGCACTAGTGGGTCCCACGTCCAATATACACTTCAAATATCGCATGAACTAACTTATACTAGGAAAATGGTTTAAAACTATATTTACTTCTAAAAATATCAATAAAATTAATATAATAATGAAAATATAGAAAACGTGTGCAAAGAAAGAAAATAAGGCCTAGAAATTAAGAAAATTTTCGGGTTCTCACACTCTTTCCCCCTTAAAAGAATTTCATTCTCGAAATTTCCTATCATCACCTTCTCCGGGATACAAAAATTTTATTACTTCCTTCTCACGCTCAAATTGAGCATCGTATCTAGCCAAGCAATCAGTATCCCTTCACTAGCCAAGCTCATTGAATTTTTTCGTATTGTTTCTTCTTCCTTCTCAAAGTGAAATTCTTATACACCATTCTAGTGGTCAAACGGTGGAATACCAAAATCTTACCTTCCACGTCTGCAAACGAGTCAGGGGCTTGATGTTGCTCTAGGGCATATGCCCGAGCCGACATCTTTGGTCCATTCTTCTCCCCCTTCGACTGGTCAGGGTTGGTCGTGGTTGGTTGTTGGTTCCTACTCCCTTCTCGAGATCGGCCTGGGCAGTTTGCGATTTGATGATCTGCGATCCCACAACGCAGACATTTTCTCCCTTTCTTCCAACAGACCTCCTCCATGTGATTCGGCTTCCCATAAGGACCACGGGAAGCGGATGCTGAGCCTCTCTGTGAGGCACCACTTGATATCCCTGGTAGTTGTACTCCCCCGTTGCCCCTTCCAATCTTAGGAGGCATACCCTTATCCCCTTGCTTTGAGCTACTTCCAAAAAATCCTCTTTTCTTAGCTTGGAAGTTTCTAACTTGTAACCTCCCGCTTTCAACGCGTTGAGCTTTCTCTACCACATCACTAAAGGCATTAAGTTGGGCTACTGCTAAGTCCTTCTGAATCTCAACATTTAATCCCTGAACAAAACGCCTTATCCTCCTTTGTTCGGTCACAATTAGTTCAGGAGCGAACTTAGACAACCTGGTGAACTGGCTCTCATATTCGGCGACAGTTTGAGTTCCCTGCCGAAACCTAATGAATTCATCTTCTTTCTTTTCCTAGATCAGAGGTGGGAAATACTTCGTGCTGAACTCTCTCATGAAATTCACCAACGTCCTTGGGGTTTGTTCTCTTTCCCATTTCAGTCTTATGATATTCCACCAAGAACGGGCCGCTCCCTCCAGTTGGAAGACGGCAAATGTCACCTGTCGCTCCTCAGTATAGTGTAGCGCGGCAAAAATATCAATCATCTTCTCTAACCACCTCTCGGTCACGTCAGGGTCGGGTCCTCCAAGAAATTTCGGTGGCGAGAACTTTTGAAATCGTTCAAGAGCTTTATCCTTACCCTCGGTATGATTACCAGGATTTTCCGGCTGAGTAATAGGATTTTGGCCTTGCTGTTCCACTACGTGAGCCAAAAGGTCGGTCATACATTGGATAGCGGCAGTTACCTGAATGTTAGGGTCCATTCCAGGTTCAGGGTTGGGTTCAGGCATTGGTTCCCGATTTTCTTCTTCACTCAAGGGTTGCCTACGTCCACGGCCCCGGCCTCGTCCACTACGAGTTCCTTCCATTGGATTAACTAATCTAGGCTCGTGGTACGAATACAATATACAACTAACGAGGTCAGTCAGTTAGATATATATCTAATATGTCCAAATCAATTTAGACAAAAACAAATATACATATAACATGACTATATCAAACAAATCACACAGTAACAGTCAGTCAGATACAAGCAAAGGAAATTCTATGGAAGTAAGGGGATCATTCAATAGTACATACTACGAACTAGACCAGGAGTTCGAAAGCAACTAACAAAAAGCTCCCCCCTTAGGATTCCATTCGTAATCTAAAAGAAATCGTAATTTATCTCTTAGGCAGGGTTAATCATCCACGCATCATATAAAGTTCCGTAGAATCAGATGTTTAATTCGCCAAGTCATTTCTAACTTAGGCTTCCATCCCATTTCGTATTCGGGTACAAGAATCCAAAATAAGATAATTCACTACTCGATCTGGCCAGTCCCAAGAGTAAATCATCTACATTTGTAATTCCTACCTGACATATGTATCTATAGTCTCAAAGTACCAAAATAATGTTTTAAAACCTATAATACACCGTGAGTCATAGCTTCTGCTCAAAAGAGTACTTAGTTCCTTACACTCATTCACATGAGCGAGACCACAACACCACTTGGCCCCAAGTTCACTCCGCCCAGAGACCACGTGAAGCAACTCTGATACCACCCGTGACAGCCCCACCTCACCCTAAGGCGAACCAAAGGGTTCGGCGGACCGCCTGCCCAGCCCTCGCCAGGACTACTGAGACGGTTATACACAACTCAAAATGTGTTGGAATACAGTAGCGCGCTTAAACAAGGTAAAAATCACGAAATAGAAAAATGAAAATCGAAATGGAAAGTGAATAGTGCCTGCCACATCACAATCCAACCGGGACCCAATCGAATACAAGTAATTTCATATAATCCTTGAAATGGACATATACAAACCAAATATAACACATGATCATGAGTACACGCTTTTATAAACCACATTCGTATTTTTACAAATCAAAAGGGAACATTTGAATCCAAGTACAATTAGGGTTTCCAACCATTGAGGAGTTATACAAAATATCTAAACTAGCTCAACTCATGCATCAAAATTACAATTCCAAAAGTGGTTCCCTGTAAGGAAAACAAGGATAACGGAACGGGGGTGAGTTAGAAGCTCAATGAGGTACCAAAAGTATAATAGTGGAAATCATGACAAAATACTTTTAGGGCACATATACACATCAAATAAGAGAAATAAACGAACACCACAATTTAAAGGATGCAGGTGGCCCTCAAGAGCCAAATCCCCGTTGCAATACTTGATCCAGCCTCGTTGACTCTCCGTCAACATTTAATAATACACTCATGTCCATAGACCCCACTTACGCCAAAATTCCGTTCACCAAACATACCCCTTACCAGGCCCGAACGCCGAATAGGAACAGGAATGGTAATACTCGAGTATAACGCAATCAAGAGTCTCAATACCCAAAGATTCCGCAGGAACATGGACCCAAGGATTGTCAATTACCTCGACCAAGCCCTTGCTTGCTCGACTTAATTAACTCCCCATGAGGTTGAGCTCAAGTTAACAGGAAGATCGTTGGACACACTTTCAAATGATCTCATAACAAGCGCAAGTAACAAGTTCAAGTTCATAACAAGTACAAGTAATAGATTCTAGTTCATTTAGTACAGGCAAGAGAACGAGTGCGATAAAGTACACCCTCGTCTCATTCAGAATAACAGAGTTCATAGTTATCCATGTCACACATTTCAGGTATAGATGAACCAATTAAACAACAATTCAGGGGAGTGGTAGACTCACCTATTAAGGCGAAATAACGTCCAGAATATCTTTCCGGGTAACACTCTCAATCACCGATGAACCCTAAGGTTAATCAAGAGAAAATATTACAGTTCCTCCAGCAAAAGTTCGGTGAATCGAAGACAATTCAAATACTACTAGTACAAAGTATAAATATGATTTTGGAAGTGAAAAGAGTACATTTAAACCAAAGGACATGAGTAAAATATTTGGAAAACTTATGCTCGCTCGTAAAACTTTGAAATATCCATTTGAGTCGAAGAAGTGAAGAAAACGTATTCCTATTAGTCGTAAATTTCATTTTTCCAAGTGTACAAGTTTCGGCCAGATTCGAACTTATATACCTTGGTAAAAGAAGACGTAAATATTCTAGATGGTTCATATGGTATTCGCTCTCAAATCGTTGCTTAATTCTCGAGTGTAAATTTGGGCAGCACGCCCTTTGTATTTACCTATTTTCCAGCGACTTATGACTTCATTATTTTCCTCAATCAATCCCAATGTCATACACAATATAAATTCATCACAACAGCCGTTCAATAGGCTCAAAGTCATTCAAGTACAAGATTTAGCTAGGAAAATGCCCGGAAATGAGCTTTAAGCTAAGAAACCAAAAAGGCAAATTCACTGCTACTTAGCGTATCGGACATAATCGAAACTACTCTTATTGGATTGAAGTACAAGTTATACCCTTTCGAAGCTAAGACAGAGGGCTATAACTTTGATGAAGACTACTTAGTCCAGTTCTCACCCTAACTAGGTCAAATTTACCAAAACAACCCCAGATTTTCCAGTTCGAAGCTCACTGTAAAATTCAACTAGTAGTCCTGATTCATTCAATCATATCTCAGCACACACAACTCCGATTCAGGTAATTCCAAAGCCATTTGAAAGATAAGATACAAGGCTATAATTCTTAAGAAGACATTGACAACCAATTTGGTAATATTCCTGGTCAAACTAACCACTTACAGAGGCTGATTATCATTTTTGACAGAAACAGGGCAACAGGGGTAATTTTGTCATTTTACAAGATACCCTACTCCGATTGAGCTGAAATTTCGTAGGCAACTAGATAACATCATTTGATACAACTTTTATGTTTTAACCTAAGCCTGATTCTGCCACTAACATGCTCAAATAAAGCCGGATAGAATAGGGAAAATTGGAACCCTAAAGCTTAAATTTTCGCACAAAACTGCAATTTTCCGCAAACAATCGTAACTAACATATAGAAGCTCCATTTTACACCATAACAAGCTATCATACCATGATTAAACCATAATCATCCCATAAAATCAGAAAAATCTCCGTTAAATCAGAAATTTAACAAACACTAGTTCAACCCATGAAGTCTTCCACAATTTAACATGTTAAGCCACTAGAAACCACTAATCTTTCCTTATTAAGAACAAAAAGGAGATTTCTTAGCAACTTACCTTTACAACTCAAGAAAGATGGCAACTTAGCACCTCCACTTCTAAAACCACTCCACCACAATCTTTAATCTTACCCTAAAAGCAACTTATGTGGAAAGGTTTGCAAGATTTATGGTTGGAATCCAAGATTGAAGCAAGAAAGGATGGTACAAGATGAAGTTTTTTTTTCTCTTCTTTCTTCCCTCCAAGGTTCGGCCAAGACACAAGAAATTGAAGATGATTTATGGTCAATTTTTGGTATTTAGTAAAAGTGATGAATAGTAAGTCAAACCCACTCTCCAATGGTTTCATGACACGTCATTTCCTATGCTAAATCTTATCCTTTTGTCTCTCCATACAAATTAATCTAACTAACTTCCAATTATCTCCTAGCACCTAGTAAATTAATCCCTTTATGCAAAACTTAACCTAATTGGCCGAATTAATCGCACTTAACGCACTAGCGAG